>NC_133063.1:1833793-1985775 GCF_048771995.1 Taeniopygia guttata | reverse complement strand
TCAAAAAATCAGAACATCGAAGGATAAGTACCAGACAGGAGCTGCCCCCACCTCATACTTGTGCTGCCCTGACAGTCCAAAAATAGCTCTACAAACTGACATCAGGAACCTGGACTGGTGAGTTTTCTTTCCCAGGGAAAAGAGCCGATGTTTGCTCTCCGATTCCTGTGGACCTCAGCGGGCAGCTGAGTGCAAGAAATCCAAACATCAAAGGATAAGTCCCAGACAGGATCTGCCCCCACCTCATACTTGTGCTGCCCTGACAGTCCCAGGGGAGCCCTACAAACTGACATCAGGAACCTGGACTGGTAAGTTTTCTTTCCCAGGGAAAAGAGCCAATGTTTGCGCTCCGAGTCCTGTGGCCCTGAGCCGGCAGCTGAGTGCAAAAAATCCGAACATCGAAGGATAAGTCCCAGACAGGAGCTGCCCCCACCTCATACTTGTGCTGCCCTGACAGTCCCAGGGGAGCCCTACAAACTGACATCAGGAACCTGGACTGGTGAGTTTTCTTTCCCAGGGAAAAGAGCCGATGTTTGCGCTCCGAGTCCTGTGGCCCTGAGCCGGCAGCTGACTGCAAACAATCGGAACATTGAAGGAAAAGTCCCAGACAGGATCTGCCCCCACCTCATACTTGTGCTGCCCTGAGAGTCCAAAAAGGGCCCTACTAACTGACATCAGGGACCAGGACTGGTGAGTTTTCTTTCCCAGGGAAAAGAGTCGATGTTTGCGCTCCGAGTCCTGTGGTCCTGAGCGGGCAGCTGAGTGCAAGAAATCCAAACATCGAAGGATAAGTCCCAGACAGGAGCTGCCCCCACCTCATACTTGTGCTGCCCTGACAGTCCCAGGGGAGCCCTACAAACTGACATCAGGAACCTGGACTGGTGAGTTTTCTTTCCCAGGGAAAAGAGCCAATGTTTGCGCTCCGAGTCCTGTGGCCCTGAGCCGGCAGCTGAGTGCAAAAAATCCGAACATCGAAGGATAAGTCCCAGACAGGAGCTGCCCCCACCTCATACTTGTGCTGCCCTGACAGTCCCAGGGGAGCCCTACAAACTGACATCAGGAACCTGCACTGGTGAGTTTTCTTTCCCAGGGAAAAGAGCCGATGTTTGCGCTCCGAGTCCTGTGGCCCTGAGCCGGCAGCTGACTGCAAAAAATCGGAACATCGAAGGATAAGTCCCAGACAGGATCTGCCCCCACCTCATACTTGTGCTGCCCTGAGAGTCCAAAAAGGGCCCTACAAACTGACATCAGGAACCTGGACTGGTGAGTTTTCTTTCCCAGGGAAAAGAGTCGATGTTTGCGCTCCGAGTCCTGTGGTCCTGAGCGGGCAGCTGAGTGCAAGAAATCCAAACATCGAAGGATAAGTCCCAGACAGGAGCTGCCCCCACCTCATACTTGTGCTGCCCTGACAGTCCCAGGGGAGCCCTAGAAACTGACATCAGGAACCTGGACTGGTGAGTTTTCTTTCCCAGGGAAAAGAGCCGATGTTTGCGCTCCGAGTCCTGTGGCCCTGAGCGGGCAGCTGACTGCACAAATTCTGAACATCGAAGGATAAGTCCCAGACAGGAGCTGCCCCCATCTCATACTTGTGCTGCCCTGAGAGTCCAAAAAGGGCCCTACAAACTGACATCAGGAACCAGGACTGGTGAGTTTTCTTTCCCAGGGAAAAGAGTCGATGTTTGCGCTCCGAGTCCTGTGGTCCTGAGCGGGCAGCTGAGTGCAAGAAATCCAAACATCGAAGGATAAGTCCCAGACAGGAGCTGCCCCCACCTCATACTTGTGCTGCCCTGACAGTCCCAGGGGAGCCCTACAAACTGACATCAGGAACCTGGACTGGTGAGTTTTCTTTCCCAGGGAAAAGAGCCAATGTTTGCGCTCCGAGTCCTGTGGCCCTGAGCCGGCAGCTGAGTGCAAAAAATCCGAACATCGAAGGATAAGTCCCAGACAGGAGCTGCCCCCACCTCATACTTGTGCTGCCCTGACAGTTCCAGGGGAGCCCTACAAACTGACATCAGGAACCTGGACTGGTGAGTTTTCTTTCCCAGGGAAAAGAGCCGATGTTTGCGCTCCGAGTCCTGTGGCCCTGAGCCGGCAGCTGACTGCAAAAAATCCGAACATCGAAGGATAAGTCCCAGACAGGATCTGCCCCCACCTCATACTTGTGCTGCCCTGAGAGTCCAAAAAGGGCCCTACAAACTGACATCAGGAACCTGGACTGGTGAGTTTTCTTTCCCAGGGAAAAGAGTCGATGTTTGCGCTCCGAGTCCTGTGGTCCTGAGCGGGCAGCTGAGTGCAAGAAATCCAAACATCGAAGGATAAGTCCCAGACAGGAGCTGCCCCCACCTCATACTTGTGCTGCCCTGACAGTCCCAGGGGAGCCCTACAAACTGACATCAGGAACCTGGACTGGTGAGTTTTCTTTCCCAGGGAAAAGAGCCGATGTTTGCGCTCCGAGTCCTGTGGCCCTGAGCGAGCAGCTGACCGCACAAATTCCGAACATCGAAGGATAAGTCCCAGAAAGGAGCTGCCCCCATCTCATACTTGTGCTGCCCTGACAGTCCCAGGGGAGCCCTACAAACGGACATCAGGAACCTGGACTGGTGAGTTTTCTTTCCCAGGGAAAAGAGCCAATGTTTGCGCCCCGAGTCCTGTGGCCGTGAGACGGCAGCTGACCGCACAAATTCCGAACATCGAAGGATAAGTCCCAGAAAGGAGCTGCCCCCACCTCATACTTGTGCTGCCCTGACAGTCTCAGGGGAGCCCTACAAACTGACATCAGGAACCTGGACTGGTGAGTTTTCTTTCCCAGGGAAAAGAGCCGATGTTTGCTCTCTGAGTCCTGTGGCCCTGAGCCGGCAGCTGACTGCAAAAAATCGGAACATCGAAGGATAAGTCCCATACAGGAGCTGCCCCCACCTCATACTTGTGCTGCCCTGAGAGTCCAAAAAGAGCTCTACAAACTGACATCAGGAACCTGGACTGGTGAGTTTTCTTTCCCAGGGAAAAGAGCCGATGTTTGCTCTCCGAGTCCTGTCGCCCTGAGCCGGCAGCTGACTGCAAAAAATCCGAACATCGAAGGATAAGTCCCAGACAGGAGCTGCCCCCATCTCATACTTGTGCTGCCCTGAGAGTCCAAAACGGGCCCTACAAACTGACATCAGGAACCTGGACTGGTGAGTTTTCTTTCCCAGGGAAAAGAGCCGATGTTTGCGCTCCGACTTCTGTGGCCCTGAGCGGGCAGCTGAGTGCAAGAAATCCAAAGATCGAAGGATAAGTCCCAGACAGGAGCTGCCCCCACCTCATACTTGTGCTGCCCTGAGAGTCCAAAAAGAGCTCTACAAACTGACATCAGGAACCTGGACTGGTGAGTTTTCTTTCCCAGGGAAAAGAGGCGATGTTTGCGCTCCGAGTCCTGTGGCCCTGAGCCGGCAGCTGACTGCAAAAAATCCGAACATCGAAGGATAAGTCCCAGACAGGATCTGCCCCCACCTCATACTTGTGCTGCCCTGACAGTCCCAGGGGAGCCCTCCAAACTGACATCAGGAACCTGGACTGGTGAGTTTTCTTTCCCAGGGAAAAGAGCCGATGTTTGCGCTCCACGTCCTGTGGTCCGGAGCGGGCAGCTGACCGCACAAATTCCGAACATCGAAGGATAAGTCCCAGAAAGGAGCTGCCCCCACCTCATACTTGTGCTGCCCTGACAGTCCCAGGGGAGCCCTACAAACTGACATCAGGAACCTGGACTGGTGAGTTTTCTTTCCCAGGGAAAAGAGCCGATGTTTGCGCTCCGAGTCCTGTGGCCCTGAGCCGGCAGCTGAGTGCAAGAAATCCAAACATCGTAGGATAAGTCCCAGACAGGAGATGCCCCCATCTCATACTTGTGCTGCCCTGAGAGTCCAAAAAGGGCCCTACAAACTGACATCAGGAACCTGGACTGGTGAGTTTTCTTTCCCAGGGAAAAGAGCCGATGTTTGCGCTCCGAGTCCTTTGGCCCTGAGCGAGCATCTGACCGCACAAATTCCGAACATCGAAGGATAAGTCCCAGAAAGGAGCTGCCCCCATCTCATACTTGTGCTGCCCTGACAGTCCCAGGGGAGCCCTACAAACTGACATCAGGAACCTGGACTGGTGAGTTTTCTCTCCCAGGGAAAAGAGCCGATGTTTGCGCCCCGAGTCCTGTGGCCATGAGCGGGCAGCTGACCGCACAAATTCCGAACATCGAAGGATAAGTCCCAGAAAGGAGCTGCCCCCACCTCATACTTGTGCTGCTCTGAGAGTCCAAAAACAGCTCTAAAAACGGACATCAGGAACCTGGACTGGTGAGTTTTCTTTCCCAGGGAAAAGAGCCGATGTTTGCGCTCCGAGTCCTGTGGCCCTGAGCCGGCAGCTGACTGCAAAAAATCCGAACATCGAAGGATAAGTCCCAGACAGGAGCTGCCCCCATCTCATACTTGTGCTGCCCTGAGAGTCCAAAAAGGGCCCTACAAACTGACATCAGGAACCTGGACTGGTGAGTTTTCTTTCCCAGGGAAAAGAGCCGATGTTTGCGCTCCAACTCCTGTGGCCCTGAGCGGGCAGCTGAGTGCAAGAAATCCAAACATCGAAGGATAAGTCCCAGACAGGAGCTGCCCCCACCTCATACTTGTGCTGCCCATAGAGTCCAAAAAGAGCTCTACAAACTGACATCAGGAACCTGGACTGGTGAGTTTTCTTTCTCAGGGAAAAGAGCCGATGTTTGCTCTCCGAGTCCTGTGGTCCTCAGCGGGCAGCTGAGAGCAAGAAATCCAAACATCAAAGGATAAGTCCCAGACAGGATCTGCCCCCACCTCATACTTGTACTGCCCTGACAGTCCCAGGGGAGCCCTACAAACTGACATCAGGAACCTGGACTGGTGAGTTTTCTCTCCCAGGGAAAAGAGCCGATGTTTGCGCCCCGAGTCCTGTGGCCATGAGCGGGCAGCTGACCGCACAAATTCCGAACATCGAAGGATAAGTCCCAGAAAGGAGCTGCCCCCACCTCATACTTGTGCTGCTCTGAGAGTCCAAAAACAGCTCTAAAAACGGACATCAGGAACCTGGACTGGTGAGTTTTCTTTCCCAGGGAAAAGAGCCGATGTTTGCGCTCCGAGTCCTGTGGCCCTGAGCCGGCAGCTGACTGCAAAAAATCCGAACATCGAAGGATAAGTCCCAGACAGGAGCTGCCCCCATCTCATACTTGTGCTGCCCTGAGAGTCCAAAAAGGGCCCTACAAACTGACATCAGGAACCTGGACTGGTGAGTTTTCTTTCCCAGGGAAAAGAGCCGATGTTTGCGCTCCAACTCCTGTGGCCCTGAGCGGGCAGCTGAGTGCAAGAAATCCAAACATCGAAGGATAAGTCCCAGACAGGAGCTGCCCCCACCTCATACTTGTGCTGCCCATAGAGTCCAAAAAGAGCTCTACAAACTGACATCAGGAACCTGGACTGGTGAGTTTTCTTTCTCAGGGAAAAGAGCCGATGTTTGCTCTCCGAGTCCTGTGGTCCTCAGCGGGCAGCTGAGAGCAAGAAATCCAAACATCAAAGGATAAGTCCCAGACAGGATCTGCCCCCACCTCATACTTGTACTGCCCTGACAGTCCCAGGGGAGCCCTACAAACTGACATCAGGAACCTGGACTGGTGAGTTTTCTTTCCCAGGGAAAAGAGCCAATGTTTGCGCTCCGAGTCCTGTGGCCCTGAGCCGGCAGCTGAGTGCAAAAAATCTGAACATCGAAGGATAAGTCCCAGACAGGAGCTGCCCCCACCTCATACTTGTGCTGCCCTGACAGTCCCAGGGGAGCCCTACAAACTGACATCAGGAACCTGGACTGGTGAGTTTTCTTTCCCAGGGAAAAGAGGCGATGTTTGCGCTCCGAGTCCTGTGGCCCTGAGCCGGCAGCTGACTGCAAAAAATCGGAACATCGAAGGATAAGTCCCAGACAGGATCTGCCCCCACCTCATACTTGTGCTGCCCTGAGAGTCCAAAAAGGGCCCTACAAACTGACATCAGGAACCTGGACTGGTGAGTTTTCTTTCCCAGGGAAAAGAGTCGATGTTTGCGCTCCGAGTCCTGTGGTCCTGAGCGGGCAGCTGAGTGCAAGAAATCCAAACATCGAAGGATAAGTCCCAGACAGGAGCTGCCCCCACCTCATACTTGTGCTGCCCTGACAGTCCCAGGGGAGCCCTACAAACTGACATCAGGAACCTGGACTGGTGAGTTTTCTTTCCCAGGGAAAAGAGCCAATGTTTGCGCTCCGAGTCCTGTGGCCCTGAGCCGGCTGCTGACCGCACAAATTCCGAACATCGAAGGATAAGTCCCAGACAGGAGCTGCCCCCACCTCATACTTGTGCTGCCCTGACAGTCTCAGGGGAGCCCTACAAACTGACATCAGGAACCTGGACTGGTGAGTTTTCTTTCCCAGGGAAAAGAGCCGATGTTTGCGCTCCGAGTCCTGTGGTCCTCAGCGGGCAGCTGAGTGCAAAAAATCCGAACATCGAAGGATAAGTCCCAGACAGGAGCTGCCCCCACCTCATACTTGTGCTGCCCTGACAGTCTCAGGGGAGCCCTAGAAACTGACATCAGGAACCTGGACTGGTGAGTTTTCTTTCCCAGGGAAAAGAGCCGATGTTTGCGCTCCGAGTCCTGTGGCCCTGAGCGGGCAGCTGACTGCACAAATTCCGAACATCGAAGGATAAGTCCCAGAAAGGAGCTGCCCCCACCTCATACTTGTGCTGCCCTGACAGTCCCAGGGGAGCCCTACAAACTGACATCAGGAACCTGGACTGGTGAGTTTTCTTTCCCAGGGAAAAGAGCCGATGTTTTCGCTCCGAGTCCTGTGGCCCTGGGCCGGCAGCTGACTGCAAAAAATCGGAACATCGAAGGATAAGTCCCAGACAGGAGCTGCCCCCACCTCATACTTGTGCTGCCCTGACAGTCCCAGGGGAGCCCTACAAACTGACATCAGGAACCTGGACTGGTGAGTTTTCTTTCCCAGGGAAAAGAGCCGATGTTTGCGCTCCGAGTCCTGTGGCCCTGAGCCGGCAGCTGACTGCAAAAAATCGGAACATCGAAGGATAAGTCCCAGACAGGAGCTGCCCCCATCTCATACTTGTGCTGCCCTGAGAGTCCAAAAAGGGCCCTACAAACTGACATCAGGAACCTGGACTGGTGAGTTTTCTTTCCCAGGGAAAAGAGCCGATGTTTGCGCTCCGAGTCCTGTGGTCCGGAGCGGGCAGCTGACCGCACAAATTCCGAACATCGAAGGATAAGTCCCAGACAGGAGCTGCCCCCACCTCATACTTGTGCTGCCCTGACAGTCCCAGGGGAGCCCTACAAACTGACATCAGGAAGCTGGACTGGTGAGTTTTCTTTCCCAGGGAAAAGAGCCGATGTTTCCGCTCCGAGTCCTGTGGCCCTGAGCCGGCAGCTGACTTCAAAAAATCAGAACATCGAAGGATAAGTACCAGACAGGAGCTGCCCCCACCTCATACTTGTGCTGCCCTGAGAGTCCAAAAATAGCTCTACAAACTGACATCAGGAACCTGGATGGTGAGTTTTCTTTCCCAGGGAAAAGAGCCAATGTTTGCGCTCCGAGTCCTGTGGCCCTGAGCCGGCAGCTGAGTGCAAAAAATCCGAACATCGAAGGATAAGTCCCAGACAGGAGCTGCCCCCACCTCATACTTGTGCTGCCCTGACAGTCCCAGGGGAGCCCTACAAACTGACATCAGGAACCTGCACTGGTGAGTTTTCTTTCCCAGGGAAAAGAGCCGATGTTTGCGCTCCGAGTCCTGTGGCCCTGAGCCGGCAGCTGACTGCAAAAAATCGGAACATCGAAGGATAAGTCCCAGACAGGATCTGCCCCCACCTCATACTTGTGCTGCCCTGAGAGTCCAAAAAGGGCCCTACAAACTGACATCAGGAACCTGGACTGGTGAGTTTTCTTTCCCAGGGAAAAGAGTCGATGTTTGCGCTCCGAGTCCTGTGGTCCTGAGCGGGCAGCTGAGTGCAAGAAATCCAAACATCGAAGGATAAGTCCCAGACAGGAGCTGCCCCCACCTCATACTTGTGCTGCCCTGACAGTCCCAGGGAAGCCCTAGAAACTGACATCAGGAACCTGGACTGGTGAGTTTTCTTTCCCAGGGAAAAGAGCCGATGTTTGCGCTCCGAGTCCTGTGGCCCTGAGCGGGCAGCTGACTGCACAAATTCTGAACATCGAAGGATAAGTCCCAGACAGGAGCTGCCCCCATCTCATACTTGTGCTGCCCTGAGAGTCCAAAAAGGGCCCTACAAACTGACATCAGGAACCAGGACTGGTGAGTTTTCTTTCCCAGGGAAAAGAGTCGATGTTTGCGCTCCGAGTCCTGTGGTCCTGAGCGGGCAGCTGAGTGCAAGAAATCCAAACATCGAAGGATAAGTCCCAGACAGGAGCTGCCCCCACCTCATACTTGTGCTGCCCTGACAGTCCCAGGGGAGCCCTACAAACTGACATCAGGAACCTGGACTGGTGAGTTTTCTTTCCCAGGGAAAAGAGCCAATGTTTGCGCTCCGAGTCCTGTGGCCCTGAGCCGGCAGCTGAGTGCAAAAAATCCGAACATCGAAGGATAAGTCCCAGACAGGAGCTGCCCCCACCTCATACTTGTGCTGCCCTGACAGTTCCAGGGGAGCCCTACAAACTGACATCAGGAACCTGGACTGGTGAGTTTTCTTTCCCAGGGAAAAGAGCCGATGTTTGCGCTCCGAGTCCTGTGGCCCTGAGCCGGCAGCTGACTGCAAAAAATCGGAACATCGAAGGATAAGTCCCAGACAGGATCTGCCCCCACCTCATACTTGTGCTGCCCTGAGAGTCCAAAAAGGGCCCTACAAACTGACATCAGGAACCTGGACTGGTGAGTTTTCTTTCCCAGGGAAAAGAGTCGATGTTTGCGCTCCGAGTCCTGTGGTCCTGAGCGGGCAGCTGAGTGCAAGAAATCCAAACATCGAAGGATAAGTCCCAGACAGGAGCTGCCCCCACCTCATACTTGTGCTGCCCTGACAGTCCCAGGGGAGCCCTACAAACTGACATCAGGAACCTGGACTGGTGAGTTTTCTTTCCCAGGGAAAAGAGCCGATGTTTGCGCTCCGAGTCCTGTGGCCCTGAGCGAGCAGCTGACCGCACAAATTCCGAACATCGAAGGATAAGTCCCAGAAAGGAGCTGCCCCAATCTCTTACTTGTGCTGCCCTGACAGTCCCAGGGGAGCCCTACAAACGGACATCAGGAACCTGGACTGGTGAGTTTTCTTTCCCAGGGAAAAGAGCCAATGTTTGCGCCCCGAGTCCTGTGGCCGTGAGACGGCAGCTGACCGCACAAATTCCGAACATCGAAGGATAAGTCCCAGAAAGGAGCTGCCCCCACCTCATACTTGTGCTGCCCTGACAGTCTCAGGGGAGCCCTACAAACTGACATCAGGAACCTGGACTGGTGAGTTTTCTTTCCCAGGGAAAAGAGCCGATGTTTGCTCTCTGAGTCCTGTGGCCCTGAGCCGGCAGCTGACTGCAAAAAATCGGAACATCGAAGGATAAGTCCCATACAGGAGCTGCCCCCACCTCATACTTGTGCTGCCCTGAGAGTCCAAAAAGAGCTCTACAAACTGACATCAGGAACCTGGACTGGTGAGTTTTCTTTCCCAGGGAAAAGAGCCGATGTTTGCTCTCCGAGTCCTTTGGTCCTCAGCGGGCAGCTGAGTGCAAGAAATCCAAACATCGAAGGATAATTCCCAGACAGGAGCTGCCTCCATCTCATACTTGTGCTGCCCTGAGAGTCCAAAATGAACCCTACAAACTGACATCAGGAACCTGGACTGGTGAGTTTTCTTTCCCAGGGAAAAGAGCCGATGTTTGCGCTCCGAGTCCTGTCGCCCTGAGCCGGCAGCTGACTGCAAAAAATCCGAACATCGAAGGATAAGTCCCAGACAGGAGCTGCCCCCATCTCATACTTGTGCTGCCCTGAGAGTCCAAAAAGGGCCCTACAAACTGACATCAGGAACCTGGACTGGTGAGTTTTCTTTCCCAGGGAAAAGAGCCGATGTTTGCGCTCCGACTTCTGTGGCCCTGAGCGGGCAGCTGACTGCAAGAAATCCAAAGATCGAAGGATAAGTCCCAGACAGGAGCTGCCCCCACCTCATACTTGTGCTGCCCTGAGAGTCCAAAAAGAGCTCTACAAACTGACATCAGGAACCTGGACTGGTGAGTTTTCTTTCCCAGGGAAAAGAGCCGATGTTTGCGCTCCACGTCCTGTGGTCCGGAGCGGGCAGCTGACCGCACAAATTCCGAACATCGAAGGATAAGTCCCAGAAAGGAGCTGCCCCCACCTCATACTTGTGCTGCCCTGACAGTCCCAGGGGAGCCCTACAAACTGACATCAGGAACCTGGACTGGTGAGTTTTCTTTCCCAGGGAAAAGAGCCGATGTTTGCGCTCCGAGTCCTGTGGCCCTGAGCCGGCAGCTGAGTGCAAGAAATCCAAACATCGTAGGATAAGTCCCAGACAGGAGATGCCCCCATCTCATACTTGTGCTGCCCTGAGAGTCCAAAAAGGGCCCTACAAACTGACATCAGGAACCTGGACTGGTGAGTTTTCTTTCCCAGGGAAAAGAGCCGATGTTTGCGCTCCGAGTCCTTTGGCCCTGAGCGAGCATCTGACCGCACAAATTCCGAACATCGAAGGATAAGTCCCAGACAGGAGCTGCCCCCATCTCATACTTGTGCTGCCCTGACAGTCCCAGGGGAGCCCTACAAACTGACATCAGGAACCTGGACTGGTGAGTTTTCTTTCCCAGGGAAAAGAGCCGATGTTTGCGCTCCGAGTCCTGTGGCCCTGAGCCGGCAGCTGACTGCAAAAAATCCGAACATCGAAGGATAAGTCCCAGACAGGAGCTGCCCCCATCTCATACTTGTGCTGCCCTGAGAGTCCAAAAAGGGCCCTACAAACTGACATCAGGAACCTGGACTGGTGAGTTTTCTTTCCCAGGGAAAAGAGCCGATGTTTGCGCTCCAACTCCTGTGGCCCTGAGCGGGCAGCTGAGTGCAAGAAATCCAAACATCGAAGGATAAGTCCCAGACAGGAGCTGCCCCCACCTCATACTTGTGCTGCCCATAGAGTCCAAAAAGAGCTCTACAAACTGACATCAGGAACCTGGACTGGTGAGTTTTCTTTCTCAGGGAAAAGAGCCGATGTTTGCTCTCCGAGTCCTGTGGTCCTCAGCGGGCAGCTGAGAGCAAGAAATCCAAACATCAAAGGATAAGTCCCAGACAGGATCTGCCCCCACCTCATACTTGTACTGCCCTGACAGTCCCAGGGGAGCCCTACAAACTGACATCAGGAACCTGGACTGGTGAGTTTTCTTTCCCAGGGAAAAGAGCCAATGTTTGCGCTCCGAGTCCTGTGGCCCTGAGCCGGCAGCTGAGTGCAAAAAATCTGAACATCGAAGGATAAGTCCCAGACAGGAGCTGCCCCCACCTCATACTTGTGCTGCCCTGACAGTCCCAGGGGAGCCCTAGAAACTGACATCAGGAACCTGGACTGGTGAGTTTTCTTTCCCAGGGAAAAGAGCCGATGTTTGCGCTCCGAGTCCTGTGGCCCTGAGCCGGCAGCTGACTGCAAAAAATCGGAACATCGAAGGATAAGTCCCAGACAGGATCTGCCCCCACCTCATACTTGTGCTGCCCTGAGAGTCCAAAAAGGGCCCTACAAACTGACATCAGGAACCTGGACTGGTGAGTTTTCTTTCCCAGGGAAAAGAGTCGATGTTTGCGCTCCGAGTCCTGTGGTCCTGAGCGGGCAGCTGAGTGCAAGAAATCCAAACATCGAAGGATAAGTCCCAGACAGGAGCTGCCCCCACCTCATACTTGTGCTGCCCTGACAGTCCCAGGGGAGCCCTACAAACTGACATCAGGAACCTGGACTGGTGAGTTTTCTTTCCCAGGGAAAAGAGCCAATGTTTGCGCTCCGAGTCTTGTGGCCCTGAACCGGCAGCTGACCGCACAAATTCCGAACATCGAAGGATAAGTCCCAGACAGGAGCTGCCCCCACCTCATACTTGTGCTGCCCTGACAGTCTCAGGGGAGCCCTACAAACTGACATCAGGAACCTGGACTGGTGAGTTTTCTTTCCCAGGGAAAAGAGCCGATGTTTGCGCTCCGAGTCCTGTGGCCCTGAGCCGGCAGCTGACTGCAAAAAATTCGAACATCGAAGGATAAGTCCCAGACAGGAGCTGCCCCCATCTCATACTTGTGCTGCCCTGAGAGTCCAAAAAGGGCCCTACAAACTGACATCAGGAACCTGGACTGGTGAGTTTTCTTTCCCAGGGAAAAGAGCCGATGTTTGCTCTCCGAGTCCTGTGGTCCTCAGCGGGCAGCTGAGTGCAAGAAATCCAAACATCAAAGGATAAGTCCCAGACAGGATCTGCCCCCACCTCATACTTGTGCTACCCTGACAGTCCCAGGGGAGCCCTACAAACTGACATCAGGAACCTGGACTGGTGAGTTTTCTTTCCCAGGGAAAAGAGCCAATGTTTGCGCTCCGAGTCCTGTGGCCCTGAGCCGGCAGCTGAGTGCAA
This sequence comes from Taeniopygia guttata, assembly GCF_048771995.1. Taxonomy (NCBI): domain Eukaryota; kingdom Metazoa; phylum Chordata; class Aves; order Passeriformes; family Estrildidae; genus Taeniopygia; species Taeniopygia guttata. Next base: position 1,973,166 of record NC_133063.1, on the reverse strand, counting down.
AAAATCCGAACATCGAAGGATAAGTCCCAGACAGGAGCTGCCCCCACATCATACTTGTGCTGCCCTGACAGTCCCAGGGGAGCCCTACAAACTGACATCAGGAACCTGGACTGGTGAGTTTTCTTTCCCAGGGAAAAGAGCCGATGTTTGCGCTCCGAGTCCTGTGGCCCTGAGCCGGCAGCTGACTGCAAAAAATCTGAACATCGAAGGATAAGTCCCAGACAGGATCTGCCCCCACCTCATACTTGTGCTGCCCTGAGAGTCCAAAAAGGGCCCTACAAACTGACATCAGGAACCTGGACTGGTGAGTTTTCTTTCCCAGGGAAAAGAGTCGATGTTTGCGCTCCGAGTCCTGTGGTCCTGAGCGGGCAGCTGAGTGCAAGAAATCCAAACATCGAAGGATAAGTCCCAGACAGGAGCTGCCCCCACCTCATACTTGTGCTGCCCTGACTGTCCCAGGGGAGCCCTAGAAACTGACATCAGGAACCTGGACTGGTGAGTTTTCTTTCCCAGGGAAAAGAGCCGATGTTTGCGCTCCGAGTCCTGTGGCCCTGAGCGGGCAGCTGACTGCACAAATTCCGAACATCGAAGGATAAGTCCCAGAAAGGAGCTGCCCCCACCTCATACTTGTGCTGCCCTGACAGTCCCAGGGGAGCCCTACAAACTGACATCAGGAACCTGGACTGGTGAGTTTTCTTTCCCAGGGAAAAGAGCCGATGTTTTCGCTCCGAGTCCTGTGGCCCTGGGCCGGCAGCTGACTGCAAAAAATCGGAACATCGAAGGATAAGTCCCAGACAGGAGCTGCCCCCACCTCATACTTGTGCTGCCCTGACAGTCCCAGGGGAGCCCTCCAAACTGACATCAGGAACCTGGACTGGTGAGTTTTCTTTCCCAGGGAAAAGAGCCGATGTTTGCGCTCCGAGTCCTGTGGCCCTGAGCCGGCAGCTGACTGCAAAAAATCGGAACATCGAAGGATAAGTCCCAGACAGGAGCAGCCCCCATCTCATACTTGTGCTGCCCTGAGAGTCCAAAAAGGGCCCTACAAACTGACATCAGGAACCTGGACTGGTGAGTTTTCTTTCCCAGGGAAAAGAGCCGATGTTTGCGCTCCGAGTCCTGTGGCCCTGAGCGAGCAGCTGACCGCACAAATTCCGAACATCGAAGGATAAGTCCCAGAAAGGAGCTGCCCCCATCTCATACTTGTGCTGCCCTGACAGTCCCAGGGGAGCCCTACAAACTGACATCAGGAACCTGGACTGGTGAGTTTTCTTTCCCAGGGAAAAGAGCCGATGTTTGCGACCCGAGTCCTGTGGCCGTGAGACGGCAGCTGACCGCACAAATTCCGAACATCGAAGGATAAGTCCCAGAAAGGAGCTGCCCCCACCTCATACTTGTGCTGCCCTGACAGTCTCAGGGGAGCCCTACAAACTGACATCAGGAACCTGGACTGGTGAGTTTTCTTTCCCAGGGAAAAGAGCCGATGTTTGCTCTCCGCGTCCTGTGGCCCTGAGCCGGCAGCTGACTGCAAAAAATCGGAACATCGAAGGATAAGTCCCAGACAGGATCTGCCCCCACCTCATACTTGTGGTGCTCTGAGAGTCCAAAAAGAGCTCTACAAACGGACATCAGGAACCTGGACTGGTGAGTTTTCTTTCCCAGGGAAAAGAGCCAATGTTTGCGCTCCGAGTCCTGTGGCCCTGAGCGGGCAGCTGACTGCAAAAAATCCGAACATCGAAGGATAAGTCCCAGACAGGAGCTGCCTCCATCTCATACTTGTGCTGCCCTGAGAGTCCAAAAAGAACCCTACAAACTGACATCAGGAACCTGGACTGGTGAGTTTTCTTTCCCAGGGAAAAGAGCCGATGTTTGCGCTCCGAGTCCTGTGGCCCTGAGCCGGCAGCTGACTGCAAAAAATCCGAACATCGAAGGATAAGTCCCAGACAGGAGCTGCCCCCATCTCATACTTGTGCTGCCCTGAGAGTCCAAAAAGGGCCCTACAAACTGACATCAGGAACCTGGACTGGTGAGTTTTCTTTCCCAGGGAAAAGAGCCGATGTTTGCGCTCCGACTTCTGTGGCCCTGAGCGGGCAGCTGAGTGCAAGAAATCCAAAGATCGAAGGATAAGTCCCAGACAGGAGCTGCCCCCACCTCATACTTGTGCTGCCCTGAGAGTCCAAAAAGAGCTCTACAAACTGACATCAGGAACCTGGACTGGTGAGTTTTCTTTCCCAGGGAAAAGAGGCGATGTTTGCGCTCCGAGTCCTGTGGCCCTGAGCCGGCAGCTGACTGCAAAAAATCCGAACATCGAAGGATAAGTCCCAGACAGGATCTGCCCCCACCTCATACTTGTGCTGCCCTGACAGTCCCAGGGGAGCCCTACAAACTGACATCAGGAACCTGGACTGGTGAGTTTTCTTTCCCAGGGAAAAGAGCCGATGTTTGCTCTCCGAGTCCTGTGGCCCTGAGCCGGCAGCTGACTGCAAAAAATCGGAACATCGAAGGATAAGTCCCAGACAGGATCTGCCCCCACCTCATACTTCTGCTGCTCTGAGAGTCCAAAAAGAGCTCTACAAACGGACATCAGGAACCTGGACTGGTGAGTTTTCTTTCCCAGGGAAAAGAGGCGATGTTTGCGCTCCGAGTCCTGTGGCCCTGAGCCGGCAGCTGACTGCAAAAAATCCGAACATCGAAGGATAAGTCCCAGACAGGATCTGCCCCCACCTCATACTTGTGCTGCCCTGACAGTCCCAGGGGAGCCCTCCAAACTGACATCAGGAACCTGGACTGGTGAGTTTTCTTTCCCAGGGAAAAGAGCCGATGTTTGCGCTCCGAATCCTGTGGTCCGGAGCGGGCAGCTGACCGCACAAATTCCGAACATCGAAGGATAAGTCCCAGAAAGGAGCTGCCCCCATCTCATACTTGTGCTGCCCTGACAGTCCCAGGGGAGCCCTACAAACTGACATCAGGAACCTGGACTGGTGAGTTTTCTTTCCCAGGGAAAAGAGCCGATGTTTCCGCTCCGAGTCCTGTGGCCCTGAGCCGGCAGCTGACTTCAAAAAATCGGAACATCGAAGGATAAGTCCCAGACAGGAGCTGCCCCCACCTCATACTTGTGCTGCCCTGACAGTCCCAGGGGAGCCCTACAAACTGACATCAGGAACCTGGACTGGTGAGTTTTCTTTCCCAGGGAAAAGAGCCGATGTTTGCGCTCCGAGTCCTGTGGCCCTGAGCCGGCAGCTGACTGCAAAAAATCGGAACATCGAAGGATAAGTCCCAGACAGGATCTGCCCCCACCTCATACTTGTGCTGCTCTGAGAGTCCAAAAAGAGCTCTACAAACGGACATCAGGAACCTGGACTGGTGAGTTTTCTTTCCCAGGGAAAAGAGCCAATGTTTGCGCTCCGAGTCCTGTGGCCCTGAGCGGGCAGCTGACTGCAAAAAATCCGAACATCGAAGGATAAGTCCCAGACAGGAGCTGCCCCCACCTCATACTTGTGCTGCCCTGAGAGTCCAAAAAGAACCCTACAAACTGACATCAGGAACCTGGACTGGTGAGTTTTCTTTCCCAGGGAAAAGAGCCGATGTTTGCGCTCCGAGTCCTGTGGCCCTGAGCCGGCAGCTGACTGCAAAAAATCAAAACATCGAAGGATAAGTCCCAGACAGGAGCTGCCCCCATCTCATACTTGTGCTGCCCTGAGAGTCCAAAAAGGGCCCTACAAACTGACATCAGGAACCTGGACTGGTGAGTTTTCTTTCCCAGGGAAAAGAGCCGATGTTTGCGCTCCGACTTCTGTGGCCCTGAGCGGGCAGCTGAGTGCAAGAAATCCAAAGATCGAAGGATAAGTCCCAGACAGGAGCTGCCCCCACCTCATACTTGTGCTGCCCTGAGAGTCCAAAAAGAGCTCTACAAACTGACATCAGGAACCTGGACTGGTGAGTTTTCTTTCCCAGGGAAAAGAGGCGATGTTTGCGCTCCGAGTCCTGTGGCCCTGAGCTGGCAGCTGACTGCAAAAAATCCGAACATCGAAGGATAAGTCCCAGACAGGATCTGCCCCCACCTCATACTTGTGCTGCCCTGACAGTCCCAGGGGAGCCCTACAAACTGACATCAGGAACCTGGACTGGTGAGTTTTCTTTCCCAGGGAAAAGAGCCGATGTTTGCTCTCCGAGTCCTGTGGCCCTGAGCCGGCAGCTGACTGCAAAAAATCGGAACATCGAAGGATAAGTCCCAGACAGGATCTGCCCCCACCTCATACTTGTGCTGCTCTGAGAGTCCAAAAAGAGCTCTACAAACGGACATCAGGAACCTGGACTGGTGAGTTTTCTTTCCCAGGGAAAAAGCCAATGTTTGCGCTCCGAGTCCTGTGGCCCTGAGCGGGCAGCTGACTGCAAAAAATCCGAACATCGAAGGATAAGTCCCAGACAGGATCTGCCTCCATCTCATACTTGTGCTGCCCTGAGAGTCCAAAAAGAACCCTACAAACTGACATCAGGAACCTGGACTGGTGAGTTTTCTTTCCCAGGGAAAAGAGCCGATGTTTGCGCTCCGAGTCCTGTGGCCCTGAGCCGGCAGCTGACTGCAAAAAATCCGAACATCGAAGGATAAGTCCCAGACAGGAGCTGCCCCCATCTCATACTTGTGCTGCCCTGAGAGTCCAAAAAGGGCCCTACAAACTGACATCAGGAACCTGGACTGGTGAGTTTTCTTTCCCAGGGAAAAGAGCCGATGTTTGCGCTCCGACTTCTGTGGCCCTGAGCGGGCAGCTGAGTGCAAAAAATCCGAACATCGAAGGATAAGTCCCAGACAGGATCTGCCCCCACCTCATACTTGTGCTGCCCTGACAGTCCCAGGGGAGCCCTCCAAACTGACATCAGGAACCTGGACTGGTGAGTTTTCTTTCCCAGGGAAAAGAGCCGATGTTTGCGCTCCGAATCCTGTGGTCCGGAGCGGGCAGCTGACCGCACAAATTACGAACATCGAAGGATAAGTCCCAGAAAGGAGCTGCCCCCATCTCATACTTGTGCTGCCCTGACAGTCCCAGGGGAGCCCTACAAACTGACATCAGGAACCTGGACTGGTGAGTTTTCTTTCCCAGGGAAAAGAGCCGATGTTTCCGCTCCGAGTCCTGTGGCCCTGAGCCGGCAGCTGACTTCAAAAAATCGGAACATCGAAGGATAAGTCCCAGACAGGAGCTGCCCCCATCTCATACTTGTGCTGCCCTGAGAGTCCAAAAAGGGCCCTACAAACTGACATCAGGAACCTGGACTGGTGAGTTTTCTTTCCCAGGGAAAAGAGCCGATGTTTGCGCTCCGAGTCCTGTGGCCCTGAGCGAGCAGCTGACCGCACAAATTCCGAACATCGAAGGATAAGTCCCAGAAAGGAGCTGCCCCCATCTCATACTTGTGCTGCCCTGACAGTCCCAGGGGAGCCCTACAAACTGACATCAGGAACCTGGACTGGTGAGTTTTCTTTCCCAGGGAAAAGAGCCGATGTTTGCGACCCGAGTCCTGTGGCCGTGAGACGGCAGCTGACCGCACAAATTCCGAACATCGAAGGATAAGTCCCAGAAAGGAGCTGCCCCCACCTCATACTTGTGCTGCTCTGAGAGTCCAAAAAGAGCTCTACAAACGGACATCAGGAACCTGGACTGGTGAGTTTTCTTTCCCAGGGAAAAGAGCCAATGTTTGCGCTCCGAGTCCTGTGGCCCTGAGCGGGCAGCTGACTGCAAAAAATCCGAACATCGAAGGATAAGTCCCAGACAGGAGCTGCCTCCATCTCATACTTGTGCTGCCCTGAGAGTCCAAAAAGAACCCTACAAACTGACATCAGGAACCTGGACTGGTGAGTTTTCTTTCCCAGGGAAAAGAGCCGATGTTTGCGCTCCGAGTCCTGTGGCCCTGAGCCGGCAGCTGAGTGCAAAAAATCCGAACATCGAAGGATAAGTCCCAGACAGGAGCTGCCCCCATCTCATACTTGTGCTGCCCTGAGAGTCCAAAAAGGGCCCTACAAACTGACATCAGGAACCTGGACTGGTGAGTTTTCTTTCCCAGGGAAAAGAGCCGATGTTTGCGCTCCGACTTCTGTGGCCCTGAGCGGGCAGCTGAGTGCAAGAAATCCAAAGATCGAAGGATAAGTCCCAGACAGGAGCTGCCCCCACCTCATACTTGTGCTGCCCTGAGAGTCCAAAAGAGCTCTACAAACTGACATCAGGAACCTGGACTGGTGAGTTTTCTTTCCCAGGGAAAAGAGGCGATGTTTGCGCTCCGAGTCCTGTGGCCTTGAGCCGGCAGCTGACTGCAAAAAATCCGAACATCGAAGGATAAGTCCCAGACAGGATCTGCCCCCACCTCATACTTGTGCTGCCCTGACAGTCCCAGGGGAGCCCTCCAAACTGACATCAGGAACCTGGACTGGTGAGTTTTCTTTCCCAGGGAAAAGAGCCGATGTTTGCGCTCCGAATCCTGTGGTCCGGAGCGGGCAGCTGACCGCACAAATTCCGAACATCGAAGGATAAGTCCCAGAAAGGAGCTGCCCCCACCTCATACTTGTGCTGCCCTGAGAGTCCAAAAATAGCTCTACAAACTGACATCAGGAACCTGGACTGGTGAGTTTTCTTTCCCAGGGAAAAGAGCCAATGTTTGCGCTCCGAGTCCTGTGGCCCTGAGCCGGCAGCTGAGTGCAAAAAATCGGAACATCGAAGGATAAGTCCCAGACAGGAGCTGCCCCCACCTCATACTTGTGCTGCCCTGACAGTCCCAGGGGAGCCCTACAAACTGACATCAGGAACCTGGACTGGTGAGTTTTCTTTCCCAGGGAAAAGAGGCGATGTTTGCGCTCCGAGTCCTGTGGCCCTGAGCCGGCAGCTGACTGCAAAAAATCCGAACATCGAAGGATAAGTCCCAGACAGGATCTGCCCCCACCTCATACTTGTGCTGCCCTGACAGTCCCAGGGGAGCCCTCCAAACTGACATCAGGAACCTGGACTGGTGAGTTTTCTTTCCCAGGGAAAAGAGCCGATGTTTGCGCTCCGAGTCCTGTGGTCCGGAGCGGGCAGCTGACCGCACAAATTCCGAACATCGAAGGATAAGTCCCAGACAGGAGCTGCCTCCATCTCATACTTGTGCTGCCCTGGGAGTCCAAAAAGAACCCTACATACTGACATCAGGAACCAGGACTGGTGAGTTTTCTCTCCCAGGGAAAAGAGCCGATGTTTGCGCCCCGAGTCCTGTGGACATGAGCGGGCAGCTGACCGCACAAATTCCGAACATCGAAGGATAAGTCCCAGAAAGGAGCTGCCCCCACCTCATACTTGTGCTGCCCTGACAGTCTCAGGGGAGCCCTACAAACTGACATCAGGAACCTGGACTGGTGAGTTTTCTTTCCCAAGGAAAAGAGCCGATGTTTGCTCTCCGAGTCCTGTGGCCCTGAGCTGGCAGCTGACTGCAAAATATCTGAACATCGAAGGATAAGTCCCAGACAGGAGCTGCCCCCATCTCATACTTGTGCTGCCCTGAGAGTCCAAAAAGGGCCCTACAAACTGACATCAGGAACCTGGACTGGTGAGTTTTCTTTCCCAGGGAAAAGAGCCGATGTTTGCGCTCCGACTCCTGTGGCCCTGAGCGGGCAGCTGAGTGCAAGAAATCCAAACATCGAAGGATAAGTCACAGACAAGAGCTGCTCCCACCTCATACTTGTGCTGCCCTGAGAGTCCAAAAAGAGCTCTACAAACTGACATCAGGAACCTGGACTGGTGAGTTTTCTTTCCCAGGGAAAAGAGCCGATGTTTGCGCTCCGAGTCCTGTGGCCCTGAGCGAGCAGCTGACCGCACAAATTCGGAACATCAAAGGATAAGTCCCAGACAGGATCTGCCCCCACCTCATACTTGTGCTGCCCTGACAGTCCCAGGGGAGCCCTCCAAACTGACATCAGGAACCTGGACTGGTGAGTTTTCTTTCCCAGGGAAAAGAGCCGATGTTTGCTCTCCGAGTCCTGTGGCCCTGAGCCGGCAGCTGACTGCAAAAAATCCGAACATCGAAGGATAAGTCCCAGACAGGAGCTGCCCCCATCTCATACTTGTGCTGCCCTGACAGTCCCAGGGGAGCCCTACAAACTGACATCAGGAACCTGGACTGGTGAGTTTTCTTTCCCAGGGAAAAGAGCCGATGTTTGAGCTCCGACTCCTGTGGCCCTGAGCGGGCCGCTGAGTGCAAGAAATCCAAACATCGAAGGATAAGTCCCAGACAGGAGCTGCCCCCACCTCATACTTGTGCTGCCCTGACAGTCCAAAAAGAGCTCTACAAACTGACATCAGGAACCTGGACTGGTGAGTTTTCTTTCTCAGGGAAAAGAGCCGATGTTTGCGCTCCGACTCCTGTGGCCCTGAGCCGGCAGCTGACTGCAAAAAATCCGAACATCGAAGGATAAGTCCCAGATAGGATCTGCCCCCACCTCATACTTGTGCTGCCCTGACAGTCCCAGGGGAGCCCTCCAAACTGACATCAGGAACCTGGACTGGTGAGTTTTCTTTCCCAGGGAAAAGAGCCGATGTTTGCTCTCCGAGTCCTGTGGCCCTGAGCCGGCAGCTGACTGCAAAAAATCCGAACATCGAAGGATAAGTCCCAGACAGGAGCTGCCCCCACCTCATACTTGTGCTGCCCTGAGAGTCCAAAAAGAACCCTACAAACTGACATCAGGAACCTGGACTGGTGAGTTTTCTTTCCCAGGGAAAAGAGCCGATGTTTCCGCTCCGAGTCCTGTGGCCCTGAGCCGGCAGCTGACTTCAAAAAATCGGAACATCGAAGGATAAGTCCCAGACAGGAGCTGCCCCCATCTCATACTTGTGCTGCCCTGAGAGTCCAAAAAGGGCCCTACAAACTGACATCAGGAACCTGGACTGGTGAGTTTTCTTTCCCAGGGAAAAGAGCCGATGTTTGCGCTCCGAGTCCTGTGGCCCTGAGCGAGCAGCTGACCGCACAAATTCCGAACATCGAAGGATAAGTCCCAGAAAGGAGCTGCCCCCATCTCATACTTGTGCTGCCCTGACAGTCCCAGGGGAGCCCTACAAACTGACATCAGGAACCTGGACTGGTGAGTTTTCTTTCCCAGGGAAAAGAGCCGATGTTTGCGACCCGAGTCCTGTGGCCGTGAGACGGCAGCTGACCGCACAAATTCCGAACATCGAAGGATAAGTCCCAGAAAGGAGCTGCCCCCACCTCATACTTGTGCTGCTCTGAGAGTCCAAAAAGAGCTCTACAAACGGACATCAGGAACCTGGACTGGTGAGTTTTCTTTCCCAGGGAAAAGAGCCAATGTTTGCGCTCCGAGTCCTGTGGCCCTGAGCGGGCAGCTGACTGCAAAAAATCCGAACATCGAAGGATAAGTCCCAGACAGGAGCTGCCTCCATCTCATACTTGTGCTGCCCTGAGAGTCCAAAAAGAACCCTACAAACTGACATCAGGAACCTGGACTGGTGAGTTTTCTTTCCCAGGGAAAAGAGCCGATGTTTGCGCTCCGAGTCCTGTGGCCCTGAGCCGGCAGCTGAGTGCAAAAAATCCGAACATCGAAGGATAAGTCCCAGACAGGAGCTGCCCCCATCTCATACTTGTGCTGCCCTGAGAGTCCAAAAAGGGCCCTACAAACTGACATCAGGAACCTGGACTGGTGAGTTTTCTTTCCCAGGGAAAAGAGCCGATGTTTGCGCTCCGACTTCTGTGGCCCTGAGCGGGCAGCTGAGTGCAAGAAATCCAAAGATCGAAGGATAAGTCCCAGACAGGAGCTGCCCCCACCTCATACTTGTGCTGCCCTGAGAGTCCAAAAAGAGCTCTACAAACTGACATCAGGAACCTGGACTGGTGAGTTTTCTTTCCCAGGGAAAAGAGGCGATGTTTGCGCTCCGAGTCCTGTGGCCTTGAGCCGGACTCTGACTGCAAAAAATCCGAACATCGAAGGATAAGTCCCAGACAGGATCTGCCCCCACCTCATACTTGTGCTGCCCTGACAGTCCCAGGGGAGCCCTCCAAACTGACATCAGGAACCTGGACTGGTGAGTTTTCTTTCCCAGGGAAAAGAGCCGATGTTTGCGCTCCGAGTCCTGTGGTCCGGAGCGGGCAGCTGACCGCACAAATTCCGAACATCGAAGGATAAGTCCCAGAAAGGAGCTGCCCCCACCTCATACTTGTGCTGCCCTGAGAGTCCAAAAATAGCTCTACAAACTGACATCAGGAACCTGGACTGGTGAGTTTTCTTTCCCAGGGAAAAGAGCCAATGTTTGCGCTCCGAGTCCTGTGGCCCTGAGCTGGCAGCTGAGTGCAAAAAATCGGAACATCGAAGGATAAGTCCCAGACAGGAGCTGCCCCCACCTCATACTTGTGCTGCCCTGACAGTCCCAGGGGAGCCCTACAAACTGACATCAGGAACCTGGACTGGTGAGTTTTCTTTCCCAGGGAAAAGAGGCGATGTTTGCGCTCCGAGTCCTGTGGCCCTGAGCCGGCAGCTGACTGCAAAAAATCCGAACATCGAAGGATAAGTCCCAGACAGGATCTGCCCCCACCTCATACTTGTGCTGCCCTGACAGTCCCAGGGGAGCCCTCCAAACTGACATCAGGAACCTGGACTGGTGAGTTTTCTTTCCCAGGGAAAAGAGCCGATGTTTGCGCTCCGAGTCCTGTGGTCCGGAGCGGGCAGCTGACCGCACAAATTCCGAACATCGAAGGATAAGTCCCAGACAGGAGCTGCCTCCATCTCATACTTGTGCTGCCCTGGGAGTCCAAAAAGAACCCTACATACTGACATCAGGAACCAGGACTGGTGAGTTTTCTCTCCCAGGGAAAAGAGCCGATGTTTGCGCCCCGAGTCCTGTGGCCATGAGCGGGCAGCTGACCGCACAAATTCCGAACATCGAAGGATAAGTCCCAGAAAGGAGCTGCCCCCACCTCATACTTGTGCTGCCCTGACAGTCTCAGGGGAGCCCTACAAACTGACATCAGGAACCTGGACTGGTGAGTTTTCTTTCCCAAGGAAAAGAGCCGATGTTTGCTCTCCGAGTCCTGTGGCCCTGAGCTGGCAGCTGACTGCAAAATATCTGAACATCGAAGGATAAGTCCCAGACAGGAGCTGCCCCCATCTCATACTTGTGCTGCCCTGAGAGTCCAAAAAGGGCCCTACAAACTGACATCAGGAACCTGGACTGGTGAGTTTTCTTTCCCAGGGAAAAGAGCCGATGTTTGCGCTCCGACTCCTGTGGCCCTGAGCGGGCAGCTGAGTGCAAGAAATCCAAACATCGAAGGATAAGTCACAGACAAGAGCTGCCCCCACCTCATACTTGTGCTGCCCTGAGAGTCCAAAAAGAGCTCTACAAACTGACATCAGGAACCTGGACTGGTGAGTTTTCTTTCCCAGGGAAAAGAGCCGATGTTTGCGCTCCGAGTCCTGTGGCCCTGAGCGAGCAGCTGACCGCACAAATTCCGAACATCAAAGGATAAGTCCCAGACAGGATCTGCCCCCACCTCATACTTGTGCTGCCCTGACAGTCCCAGGGGAGCCCTCCAAACTGACATCAGGAACCTGGACTGGTGAGTTTTCTTTCCCAGGGAAAAGAGCCGATGTTTGCTCTCCGAGTCCTGTGGCCCTGAGCCGGCAGCTGACTGCAAAAAATCCGAACATCGAAGGATAAGTCCCAGACAGGAGCTGCCCCCATCTCATACTTGTGCTGCCCTGACAGTCCCAGGGGAGCCCTACAAACTGACATCAGGAACCTGGACTGGTGAGTTTTCTTTCCCAGGGAAAAGAGCCGATGTTTGAGCTCCGACTCCTGTGGCCCTGAGCGGGCCGCTGAGTGCAAGAAATCCAAACATCGAAGGATAAGTCCCAGACAGGAGCTGCCCCCACCTCATACTTGTGCTGCCCTGACAGTTCAAAAAGAGCTCTACAAACTGACATCAGGAACCTGGACTGGTGAGTTTTCTTTCTCAGGGAAAAGAGCCGATGTTTGCGCTCCGACTCCTGTGGCCCTGAGCCGGCAGCTGACTGCAAAAAATCCGAACATCGAAGGATAAGTCCCAGATAGGATCTGCCCCCACCTCATACTTGTGCTGCCCTGACAGTCCCAGGGGAGCCCTCCAAACTGACATCAGGAACCTGGACTGGTGAGTTTTCTTTCCCAGGGAAAAGAGCCGATGTTTGCTCTCCGAGTCCTGTGGCCCTGAGCCGGCAGCTGACTGCAAAAAATCCGAACATCGAAGGATAAGTCCCAGACAGGAGCTGCCCCCACCTCATACTTGTGCTGCCCTGAGAGTCCAAAAAGAACCCTACAAACTGACATCAGGAACCTGGACTGGTGAGTTTTCTTTCCCAGGGAAAAGAGCCGATGTTTCCGCTCCGAGTCCTGTGGCCCTGAGCCGGCAGCTGACTTCAAAAAATCGGAACATCGAAGGATAAGTCCCAGACAGGAGCTGCCCCCATCTCATACTTGTGCTGCCCTGAGAGTCCAAAAAGGGCCCTACAAACTGACATCAGGAACCTGGACTGGTGAGTTTTCTTTCCCAGGGAAAAGAGCCGATGTTTGCGCTCCGAGTCCTGTGGCCCTGAGCGAGCAGCTGACCGCACAAATTCCGAACATCGAAGGATAAGTCCCAGAAAGGAGCTGCCCCCATCTCATACTTGTGCTGCCCTGACAGTCCCAGGGGAGCCCTACAAACTGACATCAGGAACCTGGACTGGTGAGTTTTCTTTCCCAGGGAAAAGAGCCGATGTTTGCGACCCGAGTCCTGTGGCCGTGAGACGGCAGCTGACCGCACAAATTCCGAACATCGAAGGATAAGTCCCAGAAAGGAGCTGCCCCCACCTCATACTTGTGCTGCTCTGAGAGTCCAAAAAGAGCTCTACAAACGGACATCAGGAACCTGGACTGGTGAGTTTTCTTTCCCAGGGAAAAGAGCCAATGTTTGCGCTCCGAGTCCTGTGGCCCTGAGCGGGCAGCTGACTGCAAAAAATCCGAACATCGAAGGATAAGTCCCAGACAGGAGCTGCCTCCATCTCATACTTGTGCTGCCCTGAGAGTCCAAAAAGAACCCTACAAACTGACATCAGGAACCTGGACTGGTGAGTTTTCTTTCCCAGGGAAAAGAGCCGATGTTTGCGCTCCGAGTCCTGTGGCCCTGAGCCGGCAGCTGAGTGCAAAAAATCCGAACATCGAAGGATAAGTCCCAGACAGGAGCTGCCCCCATCTCATACTTGTGCTGCCCTGAGAGTCCAAAAAGGGCCCTACAAACTGACATCAGGAACCTGGACTGGTGAGTTTTCTTTCCCAGGGAAAAGAGCCGATGTTTGCGCTCCGACTTCTGTGGCCCTGAGCGGGCAGCTGAGTGCAAGAAATCCAAAGATCGAAGGATAAGTCCCAGACAGGAGCTGCCCCCACCTCATACTTGTGCTGCCCTGAGAGTCCAAAAAGAGCTCTACAAACTGACATCAGGAACCTGGACTGGTGAGTTTTCTTTCCCAGGGAAAAGAGGCGATGTTTGCGCTCCGAGTCCTGTGGCCTTGAGCCGGACTCTGACTGCAAAAAATCCGAACATCGAAGGATAAGTCCCAGACAGGATCTGCCCCCACCTCATACTTGTGCTGCCCTGACAGTCCCAGGGGAGCCCTCCAAACTGACATCAGGAACCTGGACTGGTGAGTTTTCTTTCCCAGGGAAAAGAGCCGATGTTTGCGCTCCGAATCCTGTGGTCCGGAGCGGGCAGCTGACCGCACAAATTCCGAACATCGAAGGATAAGTCCCAGAAAGGAGCTGCCCCCACCTCATACTTGTGCTGCCCTGAGAGTCCAAAAATAGCTCTACAAACTGACATCAGGAACCTGGACTGGTGAGTTTTCTTTCCCAGGGAAAAGAGCCAATGTTTGCGCTCCGAGTCCTGTGGCCCTGAGCCGGCAGCTGAGTGCAAAAAATCGGAACATCGAAGGATAAGTCCCAGACAGGAGCTGCCCCCACCTCATACTTGTGCTGCCCTGACAGTCCCAGGGGAGCCCTACAAACTGACATCAGGAACCTGGACTGGTGAGTTTTCTTTCCCAGGGAAAAGAGGCGATGTTTGCGCTCCGAGTCCTGTGGCCCTGAGCCGGCAGCTGACTGCAAAAAATCCGAACATCGAAGGATAAGTCCCAGACAGGATCTGCCCCCACCTCATACTTGTGCTGCCCTGACAGTCCCAGGGGAGCCCTCCAAACTGACATCAGGAACCTGGACTGGTGAGTTTTCTTTCCCAGGGAAAAGAGCCGATGTTTGCGCTCCGAGTCCTGTGGTCCGGAGCGGGCAGCTGACCGCACAAATTCCGAACATCGAAGGATAAGTCCCAGACAGGAGCTGCCTCCATCTCATACTTGTGCTGCCCTGGGAGTCCAAAAAGAACCCTACATACTGACATCAGGAACCAGGACTGGTGAGTTTTCTTTCCCAGGGAAAAGAGCCGATGTTTGCGCTCCGACTCCTGTGGCCCTGAGCGGGCAGCTGAGTGCAAGAAATCCAAACATCGAAGGATAAGTCACAGACAAGAGCTGCCCCCACCTCATACTTGTGCTGCCCTGAGAGTCCAAAAAGAGCTCTACAAACTGACATCAGGAACCTGGACTGGTGAGTTTTCTTTCCCAGGGAAAAGAGCCGATGTTTGCGCTCCGAGTCCTGTGGCCCTGAGCGAGCAGCTGACCGCACAAATTCCGAACATCAAAGGATAAGTCCCAGACAGGATCTGCCCCCACCTCATACTTGTGCTGCCCTGACAGTCCCAGGGGAGCCCTCCAAACTGACATCAGGAACCTGGACTGGTGAGTTTTCTTTCCCAGGGAAAAGAGCCGATGTTTGCTCTCCGAGTCCTGTGGCCCTGAGCCGGCAGCTGACTGCAAAAAATCCGAACATCGAAGGATAAGTCCCAGACAGGAGCTGCCCCCATCTCATACTTGTGCTGCCCTGACAGTCCCAGGGGAGCCCTACAAACTGACATCAGGAACCTGGACTGGTGAGTTTTCTTTCCCAGGGAAAAGAGCCGATGTTTGAGCTCCGACTCCTGTGGCCCTGAGCGGGCCGCTGAGTGCAAGAAATCCAAACATCGAAGGATAAGTCCCAGACAGGAGCTGCCCCCACCTCATACTTGTGCTGCCCTGACAGTCCAAAAAGAGCTCTACAAACTGACATCAGGAACCTGGACTGGTGAGTTTTCTTTCTCAGGGAAAAGAGCCGATGTTTGCGCTCCGACTCCTGTGGCCCTGAGCCGGCAGCTGACTGCAAAAAATCCGAACATCGAAGGATAAGTCCCAGATAGGATCTGCCCCCACCTCATACTTGTGCTGCCCTGACAGTCCCAGGGGAGCCCTCCAAACTGACATCAGGAACCTGGACTGGTGAGTTTTCTTTCCCAGGGAAAAGAGCCGATGTTTGCTCTCCGAGTCCTGTGGCCCTGAGCCGGCAGCTGACTGCAAAAAATCCGAACATCGAAAAATAAGTCCCAGACAGGAGCTGCCCCCATCTCATACTTGTGCTGCCCTGACAGTCCCAGGGGAGCCCTACAAACTGACATCAGGAACTTGGACTGGTGAGTTTTCTTTCCCAGGGAAAAGAGACGATGTTTGCGCTCCGACTCCTGTGGCCCTGAGCGGGCAGCTGACTGCACAAATTCCGAACATCGAAGGATAAGTCCCAGAAAGGAGCTGCCCCCATCTCATACTTGTGCTGCCCTGACAGTCCCAGGGGAGCCCTACAAACTGACATCAGGAACCTGGACTGGTGAGTTTTCTTTCCCAGGGAAAAGAGCCAATGTTTGCGCTCCGAGTCCTGTGGCCCTGAGCCGGCAGCTGACCGCACAAATTCCGAACATCGAAGGATAAGTCCCAGACAGGAGCTGCCCCCACCTCATACTTGTGCTGCCCTGACAGTCCCAGGGGAGCCCTACAAACTGACATCAGGAACCTGGACTGGTGAGTTTTCTTTCCCAGGGAAAAGAGCCGATGTTTGCGCTCCGAGTCCTGTGGCCCTGAGCCGGCAGCTGACTGCAAAAAATCGGAACATCGAAGGATAAGTCCCAGACAGGAGCTGCCCCCATCTCATACTTGTGCTGCCCTGAGAGTCCAAAAAGGGCCCTACAAACTGACATCAGGAACCTAGACTGGTGAGTTTTCTTTCCCAGGGAAAAGAGCCGATGTTTGCGCTCCGAGTCCTGTGGCCCTGAGCGAGCAGCTGACCGCACAAATTCCGAACATCGAAGGATAAGTCCCAGACAGGAGCTGCCCCCATCTCATACTTGTGCTGCCCTGACAGTCCCAGGGGAGCCCTACAAACTGACATCAGGAACCTGGACTGGTGAGTTTTCTTTCCCAGGGAAAAGAGCGGATGTTTGCGACCCGAGTCCTGTGGCCGTGAGACGGCAGCTGACCGCACAAATTCCGAACATCGAAGGATAAGTCCCAGAAAGGAGCTGCCCCCACCTCATACTTGTGCTGCCCTGACAGTCTCAGGGGAGCCCTACAAACTGACATCAGGAACCTGGACTGGTGAGTTTTCTTTCCCAGGGAAAAGAGCCGATGTTTGCTCTCCGAGTCCTGTGGCCCTGAGCCGGCAGCTGACTGCAAAAAATCGGAACATCGAAGGATAAGTCCCAGACAGGATCTGCCCCCACCTCATACTTGTGCTGCTCTGAGAGTCCAAAAAGAGCTCTACAAACGGACATCAGGAACCTGGACTGGTGAGTTTTCTTTCCCAGGGAAAAGAGCCGATGTTTGCGCTCCGACTTCTGTGGCCCTGAGCGGGCAGCTGAGTGCAAGAAATCCAAAGATCGAAGGATAAGTCCCAGACAGGAGCTGCCCCCACCTCATACTTGTGCTGCCCTGAGAGTCCAAAAAGAGCTCTACAAACTGACATCAGGAACCTGGACTGGTGAGTTTTCTTTCCCAGGGAAAAGAGGCGATGTTTGCGCTCCGAGTCCTGTGGCCCTGAGCCGGCAGCTGACTGCAAAAAATCCGAACATCGAAGGATAAGTCCCAGACAGGATCTGCCCCCACCTCATACTTGTGCTGCCCTGACAGTCCCAGGGGAGCCCTCCAAACTGACATCAGGAACCTGGACTGGTGAGTTTTCTTTCCCAGGGAAAAGAGCCGATGTTTGCGCTCCGAGTCCTGTGGTCCGGAGCGGGCAGCTGACCGCACAAATTCCGAACATCGAAGGATAAGTCCCAGAAAGGAGCTGCCCCCACCTCATACTTGTGCTGCCCTGACAGTCCCAGGGGAGCCCTACAAACTGACATCAGGAACCTGGACTGGTGAGTTTTCTTTCCCAGGGAAAAGAGCCGATGTTTGCGCTCCGAATCCTGTGGCCCTGAGCGGGCCGCTGAGTGCAAGAAATCCAAACATCGAAGGATAAGTCCCAGACAGGAGCTGCCCCCACCTCATACTTGTGCTGCCCTGAGAGTCCAAAAAGAGCTCTACAAACTGACATCAGGAACCTGGACTGGTGAGTTTTCTTTCTCAGGGAAAAGAGCCGATGTTTGCGCTCCGACTCCTGTGGCCCTGAGCGGGCAGCTGACTGCACAAATTCCGAACATCGAAGGATAAGTCCCAGAAAGGAGCTGCCCCCATCTCATACTTGTGCTGCCCTGACAGTCCCAGGGGAGCCCTACAAACTGACATCAGGAACCTGGACTGGTGAGTTTTCTTTCCCAGGGAAAAGAGCCAATGTTTGCGCTCCGAGTCCTGTGGCCCTGAGCCGGCAGCTGACCGCACAAATTCCGAACATCGAAGGATAAGTCCCAGACAGGAGCTGCCCCCACCTCATACTTGTGCTGCCCTGACAGTCCCAGGGGAGCCCTACAAACTGACATCAGGAACCTGGACTGGTGAGTTTTCTTTCCCAGGGAAAAGAGCCGATGTTTGCGCTCCGAGTCCTGTGGCCCTGAGCCGGCAGCTGACTGCAAAAAATCGGAACATCGAAGGATAAGTCCCAGACAGGAGCTGCCCCCATCTCATACTTGTGCTGCCCTGAGAGTCCAAAAAGGGCCCTACAAACTGACATCAGGAACCTGGACTGGTGAGTTTTCTTTCCCAGGGAAAAGAGCCGATGTTTGCGCTCCGAGTCCTGTGGCCCTGAGCGAGCAGCTGACCGCACAAATTCCGAACATCGAAGGATAAGTCCCAGACAGGAGCTGCCCCCATCTCATACTTGTGCTGCCCTGACAGTCCCAGGGGAGCCCTACAAACGGACATCAGGAACCTGGACTGGTGAGTTTTCTTTCCCAGGGAAAAGAGCCGATGTTTGCGACCCGAGTCCTGTGGCCGTGAGACGGCAGCTGACTGCCAAAAATCGGAACATCGAAGGATAAGTCCCAGACAGGATCTGCCCCCACCTCATACTTGTGCTGCTCTGAGAGTCCAAAAAGAGCTCTACAAACGGACATCAGGAACCTGGACTGGTGAGTTTTCTTTCCCAGGGAAAAGAGCCAATGTTTGCGCTCCGAGTCCTGTGGCCCTGAGCGGGCAGCTGACTGCAAAAAATCCGAACATCGAAGGATAAGTCCCAGACAGGAGCTGCCTCCATCTCATACTTGTGCTGCCCTGAGAGTCCAAAAAGAACCCTACATACTGACATCAGGAACCTGGACTGGTGAGTTTTCTTTCCCAGGGAAAAGAGCCGATGTTTGCGCTCCGAGTCCTGTGGCCCTGAGCCGGCAGCTGACTGCAAAAAATCCGAACATCGAAGGATAAGTCCCACACAGGAGCTGCCCCCATCTCATACTTGTGCTGCCCTGACAGTCCCAGGGGAGCCCTACAAACTGACATCAGGAACCTGGACTGGTGAGTTTTCTTTCCCAGGGAAAAGAGCCGATGTTTGCGCTCCGACTCCTGTGGCCGTGGGCCGGCAGCTGACTGCAAAAAATCGGAACATCGAAGGATAAGTCCCAGACAGGAGCTGCCCCCACCTCATACTTGTGCTGCCCTGAGAGTCCAAAAAGAGCTCTACAAACTGACATCAGGAACCTGGACTGGTGAGTTTTCTTTCCCAGGGAAAAGAGCCGATGTTTGCTCTCCGAGTCCTTTGGTCCTCAGCGGGCAGCTGAGTGCAAGAAATCCAAACATCGAAGGATAATTCCCAGACAGGAGCTGCCTCAATCTCATACTTGTGCTGCCCTGAGAGTCCAAAATGAACCCTACAAACTGACATCAGGAACCTGGACTGGTGAGTTTTCTTTCCCAGGGAAAAGAGCCGATGTTTGCGCTCCGAGTCCTGTGGCCCTGAGCCGGCAGCTGACTGCAAAAAATCCGAACATCGAAGGATAAGTCCCAGACAGGAGCTGCCCCCATCTCATACTTGTGCTGCCCTGAGAGTCCAAAAAGGGCCCTACAAACTGACATCAGGAACCTGGACTGGTGAGTTTTCTTTCCCAGGGAAAAGAGCCGATGTTTGCGCTCCGACTTCTGTGGCCCTGAGCGGGCAGCTGAGTGCAAGAAATCCAAACATCGAAGGATAAGTCCCAGACAGGAGCTGCCCCCACCTCATACTTGTGCTGCCCTGAGAGTCCAAAAAGAGCTCTACAAACTGACATCAGGAACCTGGACTGGTGAGTTTTCTTTCCCAGGGAAAAGAGCCGATGTTTGCGCTCCGAGTCCTGTGGCCCTGAGCCGGCAGCTGACTGCAAAAAATCCGAACATCGAAGGATAAGTCCCAGACAGGATCTGCCCCCACCTCATACTTGTGCTGCCCTGACAGTCCCAGGGGAGCCCTCCAAACTGACATCAGGAACCTGGACTGGTGAGTTTTCTTTCCCAGGGAAAAGAGCCGATGTTTGCGCTCCGAGTCCTGTGGTCCGGAGCGGGCAGCTGACCGCACAAATTCCGAACATCGAAGGATAAGTCCCAGAAAGGAGCTGCCCCCACCTCATACTTGTGCTGCCCTGACAGTCCCAGGGGAGCCCTACAAACTGACATCAGGAACCTGGACTGGTGAGTTTTCTTTCCCAGGGAAAAGAGCCGATGTTTCCGCTCCGAGTCCTGTGGCCCTGAGCCGGCAGCTGACTTCAAAAAATCGGAACATCGAAGGATAAGTCCCAGACAGGAGCTGCCCCCACCTCATACTTGTGCTGCCCTGAGAGTCCAAAAATAGCTCTACAAACTGACATCAGGAACCTGGACTGGTGAGTTTTCTTTCCCAGGGAAAAGAGCCGATGTTTGCGCTCCGAGTCCTGTGGCCCTGAGCCGGCAGCTGACTGCAAAAAATCAGAACATCGAAGGATAAGTCCCAGACAGGAGCTGCCCCCACCTCATACTTGTGCTGCCCTGAGAGTCCAAAAAGGGCCCTACAAACTGACATCAGGAACCTGGACTGGTGAGTTTTCTTTCCCAGGGAAAAGAGCCGATGTTTGCGCTCCGAGTCCTGTGGCCCTGAGCGGGCAGCTGACTGCAAAAAATCCGAACATCGAAGGATAAGTCCCAGAAAGGAGCTGCCCCCATCTCATACTTGTGCTGCCCTGACAGTCCCAGGGGAGCCCTACAGACGGACATCAGGAACCTGGACTGGTGAGTTTTCTTTCCCAGGGAAAAGAGCCGATGTTTGCGACCCGAGTCCTGTGGCCGTGAGACGGCAGCTGACCGCACAAATTCCGAACATCGAAGGATAAGTCCCAGAAAGGAGCTGCCCCCACCTCATACTTGTGCTGCCCTGACAGTCTCAGGGGAGCCCTACAAACTGACATCAGGAACCTGGACTGGTGAGTTTTCTTTCCCAGGGAAAAGAGCCGATGTTTGCTCTCCGAGTCCTGTGGCCCTGAGCCGGCAGCTGACTGCAAAAAATCGGAACATCGAAGGATAAGTCCCAGACAGGATCTGCCCCCACCTCATACTTGTGCTGCTCTGAGAGTCCAAAAAGAGCTCTACAAACGGACATCAGGAACCTGGACTGGTGAGTTTTCTTTCCCAGGGAAAAGAGCCAATGTTTGCGCTCCGAGTCCTGTGGCCCTGAGCGGGCAGCTGACTGCAAAAAATCCGAACATCGAAGGATAATTCCCAGACAGGAGCTGCCTCCATCTCATACTTGTGCTGCCCTGAGAGTCCAAAAAGAACCCTACAAACTGACATCAGGAACCTGGACTGGTGAGTTTTCTTTCCCAGGGAAAAGAGCCGATGTTTGCGCTCCGAGTCCTGTGGCCCTGAGCCGGCAGCTGACTGCAAAAAATCCGAACATCGAAGGATAAGTCCCAGACAGGAGCTGCCCCCATCTCATACTTGTGCTGCCCTGAGAGTCCAAAAAGGGCCCTACAAACTGACATCAGGAACCTGGACTGGTGAGTTTTCTTTCCCAGGGAAAAGAGCCGATGTTTGCGCTCCGACTTCTGTGGCCCTGAGCGGGCAGCTGAGTGCAAGAAATCCAAAGATCGAAGGATAAGTCCCAGACAGGAGCTGCCCCCACCTCATACTTGTGCTGCCCTGAGAGTCCAAAAAGAGCTCTACAAACTGACATCAGGAACCTGGACTGGTGAGTTTTCTTTCCCAGTGAAAAGAGGCGATGTTTGCGCTCCGAGTCCTGTGGCCCTGAGCCGGCAGCTGACTGCAAAAAATCCGAACATCGAAGGATAAGTCCCAGACAGGATCTGCCCCCACCTCATACTTGTGCTGCCCTGACAGTCCCAGGGGAGCCCTCCAAACTGACATCAGGAACCTGGACTGGTGAGTTTTCTTTCCCAGGGAAAAGAGCCGATGTTTGCGCTCCGAGTCCTGTGGTCCGGAGCGGGCAGCTGACCGCACAAATTCCGAACATCGAAGGATAAGTCCCAGAAAGGAGCTGCCCCCACCTCATACTTGTGCTGCCCTGACAGTCCCAGGGGAGCCCTACAAACTGACATCAGGAACCTGGACTGGTGAGTTTTCTTTCCCAGGGAAAAGAGCCGATGTTTCCGCTCCGAGTCCTGTGGCCCTGAGCCGGCAGCTGACTTCAAAAAATCGGAACATCGAAGGATAAGTCCCAGACAGGAGCTGCCCCCACCTCATACTTGTGCTGCCCTGAGAGTCCAAAAATAGCTCTACAAACTGACATCAGGAACCTGGACTGGTGAGTTTTCTTTCCCAGGGAAAAGAGCCAATGTTTGCGCTCCGAGTCCTGTGGCCCTGAGCCGGCAGCTGACTGCAAAAAATCCGAACATCGAAGGATAAGTCCCACACAGGAGCTGCCCCCACCTCATACTTGTGCTGCCCTGACAGTCCCAGGGGAGCCCTACAAACTGACATCAGGAACCTGGACTGGTGAGTTTTCTTTCCCAGGGAAAAGAGCCGATGTTTGCGCTCCGAGTCCTGTGGCCCTGAGCCGGCAGCTGACTGCAAAAAATCCGAACATCGAAGGATAAGTCCCAGACAGGATCTGCCCCCACCTCATACTTGTGCTGCCCTGACAGTCCCAGGGGAGCCCTCCAAACTGACATCAGGAACCTGGACTGGTGAGTTTTCTTTCCCAGGGAAAAGAGCCGATGTTTGCGCTCCGAGTCCTGTGGTCCGGAGCGGGCAGCTGACCGCACAAATTCCGAACATCGAAGGATAAGTCCCAGAAAGGAGCTGCCCCCACCTCATACTTGTGCTGCCCTGACAGTCCCAGGGGAGCCCTCCAAACTGACATCAGGAACCTGGACTGGTGAGTTTTCTTTCCCAGGGAAAAGAGCCGATGTTTCCGCTCCGAGTCCTGTGGCCCTGAGCCGGCAGCTGACTTCAAAAAATCGGAACATCGAAGGATAAGTCCCAGACAGGAGCTGCCCCCACCTCATACTTGTGCTGCCCTGAGAGTCCAAAAATAGCTCTACAAACGGACATCAGTAACCTGGACTGGTGAGTTTTCTTTCCCAGGGAAAAGAGCCGATGTTTGCGCTCCGAGTCCTGTGGCCCTGAGCCGGCAGCTGACTGCAAAAAATCAGAACATCGAAGGATAAGTCCCAGACAGGAGCTGCCCCCATCTCATACTTGTGCTGCCCTGAGAGTCCAAAAAGGGCCCTACAAACTGACATCAGGAACCTGGACTGGTGAGTTTTCTTTCCCAGGGAAAAGAGCCGATGTTTGCGCTCCGAGTCCTGTGGCCCTGAGCGGGCAGCTGACTGCAAAAAATCCGAACATCGAAGGATAAGTCCCAGAAAGGAGCTGCCCCCATCTCATACTTGTGCTGCCCTGACAGTCCCAGGGGAGCCCTACAAACGGACATCAGGAACCTGGACTGGTGAGTTTTCTTTCCCAGGGAAAAGAGCCGATGTTTGCGACCCGAGTCCTGTGGCCGTGAGACGGCAGCTGACCGCACAAATTCCGAACATCGAAGGATAAGTCCCAGAAAGGAGCTGCCCCCACCTCATACTTGTGCTGCCCTGACAGTCTCAGGGGAGCCCTACAAACTGACATCAGGAACCTGGACTGGTGAGTTTTCTTTCCCAGGGAAAAGAGCCGATGTTTGCTCTCCGAGTCCTGTGGCCCTGAACCGGCAGCTGACTGCAAAAAATCGGAACATCGAAGGATAAGTCCCAGACAGGATCTGCCCCCACCTCATACTTGTGCTGCTCTGAGAGTCCAAAAAGAGCTCTACAAACGGACATCAGGAACCTGGACTGGTGAGTTTTCTTTCCCAGGGAAAAGAGCCAATGTTTGCGCTCCGAGTCCTGTGGCCCTGAGCGGGCAGCTGACTGCAAAAAATCCGAACATCGAAGGATAAGTCCCAGACAGGAGCTGCCTCCATCTCATACTTGTGCTGCCCTGAGAGTCCAAAAAGAACCCTACAAACTGACATCAGGAACCTGGACTGGTGAGTTTTCTTTCCCAGGGAAAAGAGCCGATGTTTGCGCTCCGAGTCCTGTGGCCCTGAGCCGGCAGCTGACTGCAAAAAATCCGAACATCGAAGGATAAGTCCCAGACAGGAGCTGCCCCCATCTCATACTTGTGCTGCCCTGAGAGTCCAAAAAGGGCCCTACAAACTGACATCAGGAACCTGGACTGGTGAGTTTTCTTTCCCAGGGAAAAGAGCCGATGTTTGCGCTCCGACTTCTGTGGCCCTGAGCGGGCAGCTGAGTGCAAGAAATCCAAAGATCGAAGGATAAGTCCCAGACAGGAGCTGCCCCCACCTCATACTTGTGCTGCCCTGAGAGTCCAAAAAGAGCTCTACAAACTGACATCAGGAACCTGGACTGGTGAGTTTTCTTTCCCAGTGAAAAGAGGCGATGTTTGCGCTCCGAGTCCTGTGGCCCTGAGCCGGCAGCTGACTGCAAAAAATCCGAACATCGAAGGATAAGTCCCAGACAGGATCTGCCCCCACCTCATACTTGTGCTGCCCTGACAGTCCCAGGGGAGCCCTCCAAACTGACATCAGGAACCTGGACTGGTGAGTTTTCTTTCCCAGGGAAAAGAGCCGATGTTTGCGCTCCGAGTCCTGTGGTCCGGAGCGGGCAGCTGACCGCACAAATTCCGAACATCGAAGGATAAGTCCCAGAAAGGAGCTGCCCCCACCTCATACTTGTGCTGCCCTGACAGTCCCAGGGGAGCCCTACAAACTGACATCAGGAACCTGGACTGGTGAGTTTTCTTTCCCAGGGAAAAGAGCCGATGTTTCCGCTCCGAGTCCTGTGGCCCTGAGCCGGCAGCTGACTTCAAAAAATCGGAACATCGAAGGATAAGCCCCAGACAGGAGCTGCCCCCACCTCATACTTGTGCTGCCCTGAGAGTCCAAAAATAGCTCTACAAACTGACATCAGGAACCTGGACTGGTGAGTTTTCTTTCCCAGGGAAAAGAGCCAATGTTTGCGCTCCGAGTCCTGTGGCCCTGAGCCGGCAGCTGACTGCAAAAAATCCGAACATCGAAGGATAAGTCCCACACAGGAGCTGCCCCCACCTCATACTTGTGCTGCCCTGACAGTCCCAGGGGAGCCCTACAAACTGACATCAGGAACCTGGACTGGTGAGTTTTCTTTCCCAGGGAAAAGAGCCGATGTTTGCGCTCCGAGTCCTGTGGCCCTGAGCCGGCAGCTGACTGCAAAAAATCCGAACATCGAAGGATAAGTCCCAGACAGGAGCTGCCCCCATCTCATACTTGTGCTGCCCTGAGAGTCCAAAAAGGGCCCTACAAACTGACATCAGGAACCTGGACTGGTGAGTTTTCTTTCCCAGGGAAAAGAGCCGATGTTTGCGCTCCGACTTCTGTGGCCCTGAGCGGGCAGCTGAGTGCAAGAAATCCAAAGATCGAAGGATAAGTCCCATCCAGGAGCTACCCCCACCTCATACTTGTGCTGCCCTGAGAGTCCAAAAAGAGCTCTACAAACTGACATCAGGAACCTGGACTGGTGAGTTTTCTTTCCCAGGGAAAAGAGCCAATGTTTGCGCTCCGAGTCCTGTGGCCCTGAGCCGGCAGCTGACTGCAAAAAATCAGAACATCGAAGGATAAGTCCCAGACAGGATCTGCCCCCACCTCATACTTGTGCTGCCCTGACAGTCCCAGGGGAGCCCTCCAAACTGACATCAGGAACCTGGACTGGTGAGTTTTCTTTCCCAGGGAAAAGAGCCGATGTTTGCGCTCCGAGTCCTGTGGTCCGGAGCGGGCAGCTGACCGCACAAATTCCGAACATCGAAGGATAAGTCCCAGACAGGAGCTGCCTCCATCTCATACTTGTGCTGCCCTGGGAGTCCAAAAAGAACCCTACAAACTGACATCAGGAACCAGGACTGGTGAGTTTTCTCTCCCAGGGAAAAGAGCCGATGTTTGCGCCCCGAGTCCTGTGGCCATGAGCGGGCAGCTGACCGCACAAATTCCGAACATCGAAGGATAAGTCCCAGAAAGGAGCTGCCCCCACCTCATACTTGTGCTGCCCTGACAGTCTCAGGGGAGCCCTACAAACTGACATCAGGAACCTGGACTGGTGAGTTTTCTTTCCCAAGGAAAAGAGCCGATGTTTGCTCTCCGAGTCCTGTGGCCCTGAGCTGGCAGCTGACTGCAAAATATCTGAACATCGAAGGATTAGTCCCAGACAGGAGCTGCCCCCATCTCATACTTGTGCTGCCCTGACAGTCCCAGGGGAGCCCTACAAACTGACATCAGGAACCTGGACTGGTGAGTTTTCTTTCCCAGGGAAAAGAGCCGATGTTTGAGCTCCGACTCCTGTGGCCCTGAGCGGGCCGCTGAGTGCAAGAAATCCAAACATCGAAGGATAAGTCCCAGACAGGAGCTGCCCCCACCTCATACTTGTGCTGCCCTGACAGTCCAAAAAGAGCTCTACAAACTGACATCAGGAACCTGGACTGGTGAGTTTTCTTTCTCAGGGAAAAGAGCCGATGTTTTCGCTCCGACTCCTGTGGCCCTGAGCCGGCAGCTGAGTGCAAAAAATCCGAACATCGAAGGATAAGTCCCAGATAGGATCTGCCCCCACCTCATACTTGTGCTGCCCTGACAGTCCCAGGGGAGCCCTCCAAACTGACATCAGGAACCTGGACTGGTGAGTTTTCTTTCCCAGGGAAAAGAGCCGATGTTTGCTCTCCGAGTCCTGTGGCCCTGAGCCGGCAGCTGACTGCAAAAAATCCGAACATCGAAGGATAAGTCCCAGACAGGAGCTGCCCCCATCTCATACTTGTGCTGCCCTGACAGTCCCAGGGGAGCCCTACAAACTGACATCAGGAACTTGGACTGGTGAGTTTTCTTTCCCAGGGAAAAGAGCCGATGTTTGCGCTCCGACTCCTGTGGCCCTGAGCGGGCCGCTGAGTGCAAGAAATCCAAACATCGAAGGATAAGTCCCAGACAGGAGCTGCCCCCACCTCATACTTGTGCTGCCCTGAGAGTCCAAAAAGAGCTCTACAAACTGACATCAGGAACCTGGACTGGTGAGTTTTCTTTCCCAGGGAAAAGAGCCGATGTTTGCGCTCCGAGTCCTGTGGCCCTGAGCCGGCAGCTGACTGCAAAAAATCGGAACATCGAAGGATAAGTCCCAGACAGGAGCTGCCCCCATCTCATACTTGTGCTGCCCTGAGAGTCCAAAAAGGGCCCTACAAACTGACATCAGGAACCTGGACTGGTGAGTTTTCTTTCCCAGGGAAAAGAGCCGATGTTTGCGCTCCGAGTCCTGTGGCCCTGAGCGAGCAGCTGACCGCACAAATTCCGAACATCGAAGGATAAGTCCCAGACAGGAGCTGCCCCCATCTCATACTTGTGCTGCCCTGACAGTCCCAGGGGAGCCCTACAAACGGACATCAGGAACCTGGACTGGTGAGTTTTCTTTCCCAGGGAAAAGAGCCAATGTTTGCGACCCGAGTCCTGTGGCCGTGAGACGGCAGCTGACCGCACAAATTCCGAACATCGAAGGATAAGTCCCAGACAGGAGCTGCCCCCACCTCATACTTGTGCTGCCCTGACAGTCCCAGGGGAGCCCTACAAACTGACATCAGGAACCTGGACTGGTGAGTTTTCTTTCCCAGGGAAAAGAGCCGATGTTTTCGCTCCGAGTCCTGTGGCCGTGGGCCGGCAGCTGACTGCAAAAAATCGGAACATCGAAGGATAAGTCCCAGACAGGAGCTGCCCCCACCTCATACTTGTGCTGCCCTGAGAGTCCAAAAAGAGCTCTACAAACTGACATCAGGAACCTGGACTGGTGAGTTTTCTTTCCCAGGGAAAAGAGCCGATGTTTGCTCTCCGAGTCCTTTGGTCCTCAGCGGGCAGCTGAGTGCAAGAAATCCAAACATCGAAGGATAATTCCCAGACAGGAGCTGCCTCCATCTCATACTTGTGCTGCCCTGAGAGTCCAAAATGAACCCTACAAACTGACATCAGGAACCTGGACTGGTGAGTTTTCTTTCCCAGGGAAAAGAGCCGATGTTTGCGCTCCGAGTCCTGTGGCCCTGAGCCGGCAGCTGACTGCAAAAAATCCGAACATCGAAGGATAAGTCCCAGACAGGAGCTGCCCCCATCTCATACTTGTGCTGCCCTGAGAGTCCAAAAAGGGCCCTACAAACTGACATCAGGAACCTGGACTGGTGAGTTTTCTTTCCCAGGGAAAAGAGCCGATGTTTGCGCTCCGACTTCTGTGGCCCTGAGCGGGCAGCTGAGTGCAAGAAATCCAAAGATCGAAGGATAAGTCCCAGACAGGAGCTGCCCCCACCTCATACTTGTGCTGCCCTGAGAGTCCAAAAAGAGCTCTACAAACTGACATCAGGAACCTGGACTGGTGAGTTTTCTTTCCCAGGGAAAAGAGGCGATGTTTGCGCTCCGAGTCCTGTGGCCCTGAGCCGGCAGCTGACTGCAAAAAATCCGAACATCGAAGGATAAGTCCCAGACAGGATCTGCCCCCACCTCATACTTGTGCTGCCCTGACAGTCCCAGGGGAGCCCTCCAAACTGACATCAGGAACCTGGACTGGTGAGTTTTCTTTCCCAGGGAAAAGAGCCGATGTTTGCGCTCCGAGTCCTGTGGTCCGGAGCGGGCAGCTGACCGCACAAATTCCGAACATCGAAGGATAAGTCCCAGACAGGAGCTGCCCCCACCTCATACTTGTGCTGCCCTGAGAGTCCAAAAAGAGCTCTACAAACTGACATCAGGAACCTGGACTGGTGAGTTTTCTTTCTCAGGGAAAAGAGCCGATGTTTTCGCTCCGACTCCTGTGGCCCTGAGCCGGCAGCTGACTGCAAAAAATCCGAACATCGAAGGATAAGTCCCAGATAGGATCTGCCCCCACCTCATACTTGTGCTGCCCTGACAGTCCCAGGGGAGCCCTCCAAACGGACATCAGGAACCTGGACTGGTGAGTTTTCTTTCCCAGGGAAAAGAGCCGATGTTTGCTCTCCGAGTCCTGTGGCCCTGAGCCGGCAGCTGACTGCAAAAAATCCGAACATCGAAGGATAAGTCCCAGACAGGAGCTGCCCCCATCTCATACTTGTGCTGCCCTGACAGTCCCAGGGGAGCCCTACAAACTGACATCAGGAACTTGGACTGGTGAGTTTTCTTTCCCAGGGAAAAGAGCCGATGTTTGCGCTCCGACTCCTGTGGCCCTGAGCGGGCCGCTGAGTGCAAGAAATCCAAACATCGAAGGATAAGTCCCAGACAGGAGCTGCCCCCACCTCATACTTGTGCTGCCCTGAGAGTCCAAAAAGAGCTCTACAAACTGACATCAGGAACCTGGACTGGTGAGTTTTCTTTCTCAGGGAAAAGAGCCGATGTTTGCGCTCCGACTCCTGTGGCCCTGAGCGGGCAGCTGACTGCACAAATTCCGAACATCGAAGGATAAGTCCCAGAAAGGAGCTGCCCCCATCTCATACTTGTGCTGCCCTGACAGTCCCAGGGGAGCCCTACAAACTGACATCAGGAACCTGGACTGGTGAGTTTTCTTTCCCAGGGAAAAGAGCCAATGTTTGCGCTCCGAGTCCTGTGGCCCTGAGCCGGCAGCTGACTGCAAAAAATCGGAACATCGAAGGATAAGTCCCAGACAGGAGCTGCCCCCATCTCATACTTGTGCTGCCCTGAGAGTCCAAAAAGGGCCCTACAAACTGACATCAGGAACCTGGACTGGTGAGTTTTCTTTCCCAGGGAAAAGAGCCGATGTTTGCGCTCCGAGTCCTGTGGCCCTGAGCGAGCAGCTGACCGCACAAATTCCGAACATCGAAGGATAAGTCCCAGACAGGAGCTGCCCCCATCTCATACTTGTGCTGCCCTGACAGTCCCAGGGGAGCCCTACAAACGGACATCAGGAACCTGGACTGGTGAGTTTTCTTTCCCAGGGAAAAGAGCCGATGTTTGCGACCCGAGTCCTGTGGCCGTGAGACGGCAGCTGACCGCACAAATTCCGAACATCGAAGGATAAGTCCCAGAAAGGAGCTGCCCCCACCTCATACTTGTGCTGCCCTGACAGTCTCAGGGGAGCCCTACAAACTGACATCAGGAACCTGGACTGGTGAGTTTTCTTTCCCAGGGAAAAGAGCCGATGTTTGCTCTCCGAGTCCTGTGGCCCTGAGCCGGCAGCTGACTGCAAAAAATCGGAACATCGAAGGATAAGTCCCAGACAGGATCTGCCCCCACCTCATACTTGTGCTGCTCTGAGAGTCCAAAAAGAGCTCTACAAACTGACATCAGGAACCTGGACTGGTGAGTTTTCTTTCCCAGGGAAAAGAGCCAATGTTTGCGCTCCGAGTCCTGTGGCCCTGAGCGGGCATCTGACTGCAAAAAATCCGAACATCGAAGGATAAGTCCCAGACAGGAGCTGCCTCCATCACATACTTGTGCTGCCCTGAGAGTCCAAAAAGAACCCTACAAACTGACATCAGGAACCTGGACTGGTGAGTTTTCTTTCCCAGGGAAAAGAGCCGATGTTTGCGCTCCGAGTCCTGTGGCCCTGAGCCAGCAGCTGACTGCAAAAAATCCGAACATCGAAGGATAAGTCCCACACAGGAGCTGCCCCCATCTCATACTTGTGCTGCCCTGACAGTCCCAGGGGAGCCCTACAAACTGACATCAGGAACCTGGACTGGTGAGTTTTCTTTCCCAGGGAAAAGAGCCGATGTTTTCGCTCCGAGTCCTGTGGCCGTGGGCCGGCAGCTGACTGCAAAAAATCGGAACATCGAAGGATAAGTCCCAGACAGGAGCTGCCCCCACCTCATACTTGTGCTGCCCTGAGAGTCCAAAAAGAGCTCTACAAACTGACATCAGGAACCTGGACTGGTGAGTTTTCTTTCCCAGGGAAAAGAGCCAATGTTTGCTCTCCGAGTCCTTTGGTCCTCAGCGGGCAGCTGAGTGCAAGAAATCCAAACATCGAAGGATAATTCCCAGACAGGAGCTGCCTCCATCTCATACTTGTGCTGCCCTGAGAGTCCAAAATGAACCCTACAAACTGACATCAGGAACCTGGACTGGTGAGTTTTCTTTCCCAGGGAAAAGAGCCGATGTTTGCGCTCCGAGTCCTGTGGCCCTGAGCCGGCAGCTGACTGCAAAAAATCCGAACATCGAAGGATAAGTCCCAGACAGGAGCTGCCCCCATCTCATACTTGTGCTGCCCTGAGAGTCCAAAAAGGGCCCTACAAACTGACATCAGGAACCTGGACTGGTGAGTTTTCTTTCCCAGGGAAAAGAGCCGATGTTTGCGCTCCGACTTCTGTGGCCCTGAGCGGGCAGCTGAGTGCAAGAAATCCAAAGATCGAAGGATAAGTCCCAGACAGGAGCTGCCCCCACCTCATACTTGTGCTGCCCTGAGAGTCCAAAAAGAGCTCTACAAACTGACATCAGGAACCTGGACTGGTGAGTTTTCTTTCTCAGGGAAAAGAGCCGATGTTTTCGCTCCGAGTCCTGTGGCCCTGAGCCGGCAGCTGACTGCAAAAAATCCGAACATCGAAGGATAAGTCCCAGATAGGATCTGCCCCCACCTCATACTTGTGCTGCCCTGACAGTCCCAGGGGAGCCCTCCAAACGGACATCAGGAACCTGGACTGGTGAGTTTTCTTTCCCAGGGAAAAGAGCCGATGTTTGCTCTCCGAGTCCTGTGGCCCTGAGCCGGCAGCTGACTGCAAAAAATCCGAACATCGAAGGATAAGTCCCAGACAGGAGCTGCCCCCATCTCATACTTGTGCTGCCCTGACAGTCCCAGGGGAGCCCTACAAACTGACATCAGGAACTTGGACTGGTGAGTTTTCTTTCCCAGGGAAAAGAGCCGATGTTTGCGCTCCGACTCCTGTGGCCCTGAGCGGGGCGCTGAGTGCAAGAAATCCAAACATCGAAGGATAAGTCCCAGACAGGAGCTGCCCCCACCTCATACTTGTGCTGCCCTGAGAGTCCAAAAAGAGCTCTACAAACTGACATCAGGAACCTGGACTGGTGAGTTTTCTTTCTCAGGGAAAAGAGCCGATGTTTGCGCTCCGACTCCTGTGGCCCTGAGCGGGCAGCTGACTGCACAAATTCCGAACATCGAAGGATAAGTCCCAGAAAGGAGCTGCCCCCATCTCATACTTGTGCTGCCCTGACAGTCCCAGGGGAGCCCTACAAACTGACATCAGGAACCTGGACTGGTGAGTTTTCTTTCCCAGGGAAAAGAGCCAATGTTTGCGCTCCGAGTCCTGTGGCCCTGAGCCGGCAGCTGACCGCACAAATTCCGAACATCGAAGGATAAGTCCCAGACAGGAGCTGCCCCCACCTCATACTTGTGCTGCCCTGACAGTCCCAGGGGAGCCCTACAAACTGACATCAGGAACCTGGACTGGTGAGTTTTCTTTCCCAGGGAAAAGAGCCGATGTTTGCGCTCCGAGTCCTGTGGCCCTGAGCCGGCAGCTGACTGCAAAAAATCGGAACATCGAAGGATAAGTCCCAGACAGGAGCTGCCCCCATCTCATACTTGTGCTGCCCTGAGAGTCCAAAAAGGGCCCTACAAACTGACATCAGGAACCTGGACTGGTGAGTTTTCTTTCCCAGGGAAAAGAGCCGATGTTTGCGCTCCGAGTCCTGTGGCCCTGAGCGAGCAGCTGACCGCACAAATTCCGAACATCGAAGGATAAGTCCCAGACAGGAGCTGCCCCCATCTCATACTTGTGCTGCCCTGACAGTCCCAGGGGAGCCCTACAAACGGACATCAGGAACCTGGACTGGTGAGTTTTCTTTCCCAGGGAAAAGAGCCGATGTTTGCGACCCGAGTCCTGTGGCCGTGAGACGGCAGCTGACCGCACAAATTCCGAACATCGAAGGATAAGTCCCAGAAAGGAGCTGCCCCCACCTCATACTTGTGCTGCCCTGACAGTCTCAGGGGAGCCCTACAAACTGACATCAGGAACCTGGACTGGTGAGTTTTCTTTCCCAGGGAAAAGAGCCGATGTTTGCTCTCCGAGTCCTGTGGCCCTGAGCCGGCAGCTGACTGCAAAAAATCGGAACATCGAAGGATAAGTCCCAGACAGGATCTGCCCCCACCTCATACTTGTGCTGCTCTGAGAGTCCAAAAAGAGCTCTACAAACTGACATCAGGAACCTGGACTGGTGAGTTTTCTTTCCCAGGGAAAAGAGCCAATGTTTGCGCTCCGAGTCCTGTGGCCCTGAGCGGGCATCTGACTGCAAAAAATCCGAACATCGAAGGATAAGTCCCAGACAGGAGCTGCCTCCATCTCATACTTGTGCTGCCCTGAGAGTCCAAAAAGAACCCTACAAACTGACATCAGGAACCTGGACTGGTGAGTTTTCTTTCCCAGGGAAAAGAGCCGATGTTTGCGCTCCGAGTCCTGTGGCCCTGAGCCAGCAGCTGACTGCAAAAAATCCGAACATCGAAGGATAAGTCCCACACAGGAGCTGCCCCCATCTCATACTTGTGCTGCCCTGACAGTCCCAGGGGAGCCCTACAAACTGACATCAGGAACCTGGACTGGTGAGTTTTCTTTCCCAGGGAAAAGAGCCGATGTTTTCGCTCCGAGTCCTGTGGCCGTGGGCCGGCAGCTGACTGCAAAAAATCGGAACATCGAAGGATAAGTCCCAGACAGGAGCTGCCCCCACCTCATACTTGTGCTGCCCTGAGAGTCCAAAAAGAGCTCTACAAACTGACATCAGGAACCTGGACTGGTGAGTTTTCTTTCCCAGGGAAAAGAGCCGATGTTTGCTCTCCGAGTCCTTTGGTCCTCAGCGGGCAGCTGAGTGCAAGAAATCCAAACATCGAAGGATAATTCCCAGACAGGAGCTGCCTCCATCTCATACTTGTGCTGCCCTGAGAGTCCAAAATGAACCCTACAAACTGACATCAGGAACCTGGACTGGTGAGTTTTCTTTCCCAGGGAAAAGAGCCGATGTTTGCGCTCCGAGTCCTGTGGCCCTGAGCCGGCAGCTGACTGCAAAAAATCCGAACATCGAAGGATAAGTCCCAGACAGGAGCTGCCCCCATCTCATACTTGTGCTGCCCTGAGAGTCCAAAAAGGGCCCTACAAACTGACATCAGGAACCTGGACTGGTGAGTTTTCTTTCCCAGGGAAAAGAGCCGATGTTTGCGCTCCGACTTCTGTGGCCCTGAGCGGGCAGCTGAGTGCAAGAAATCCAAACATCGAAGGATAAGTCCCAGACAGGAGCTGCCCCCACCTCATACTTGTGCTGCCCTGAGAGTCCAAAAAGAGCTCTACAAACTGACATCAGGAACCTGGACTGGTGAGTTTTCTTTCCCAGGGAAAAGAGGCGATGTTTGCGCTCCGAGTCCTGTGGCCCTGAGCCGGCAGCTGACTGCAAAAAATCCGAACATCGAAGGATAAGTCCCAGACAGGATCTGCCCCCACCTCATACTTGTGCTGCTCTGAGAGTCCAAAAAGAGCTCTACAAACGGACATCAGGAACCTGGACTGGTGAGTTTTCTTTCCCAGGGAAAAGAGCCGATGTTTGCGCTCCGAGTCCTGTGGTCCGGAGCGGGCAGCTGACCGCACAAATTCCGAACATCGAAGGATAAGTCCCAGAAAGGAGCTGCCCCCACCTCGTACTTGTGCTGCCCTGACAGTCCCAGGGGAGCCCTACAAACTGACATCAGGAACCTGGACTGGTGAGTTTTCTTTCCCAGGGAAAAGAGCCGATGTTTCCGCTCCGAGTCCTGTGGCCCTGAGCCGGCAGCTGACTTCAAAAAATCGGAACATCGAAGGATAAGTCCCAGACAGGAGCTGCCCCCACCTCATACTTGTGCTGCCCTGAGAGTCCAAAAATAGCTCTACAAACTGACATCAGGAACCTGGACTGGTGAGTTTTCTTTCCCAGGGTAAAGAGGCGATGTTTGCGCTCCGACTTCTGTGGCCCTGAGCCGGCAGCTGAGTGCAAAAAATCCGAACATCGAAGGATAAGTCCCAGACAGGAGCTGCCCCCACCTCATACTTGTGCTGCCCTGACAGTCCC
The DNA here is from genome assembly GCF_048771995.1 of Taeniopygia guttata. Classification (NCBI taxonomy): domain Eukaryota; kingdom Metazoa; phylum Chordata; class Aves; order Passeriformes; family Estrildidae; genus Taeniopygia; species Taeniopygia guttata. The sequence continues at coordinate 1,938,331 of NC_133063.1, read as the reverse complement.
AGGGGAGCCCTACAAACTGACATCAGGAACCTGGACTGGTGAGTTTTCTTTCCCAGGGAAAAGAGCCGATGTTTGCGCTCCGAGTCCTGTGGCCCTGAGCCGGCAGCTGAGTGCAAGAAATCCAAAAATCGTAGGATAAGTCCCAGACAGGAGATGCCCCCATCTCATACTTGTGCTGCCCTGAGAGTCCAAAAAGGGCCCTACAAACTGACATCAGGAACCTGGACTGGTGAGTTTTCTTTCCCAGGGAAAAGAGCCGATGTTTGCGCTCCGAGTCCTTTGGCCCTGAGCGAGCAGCTGACCGCACAAATTCCGAACATCGAAGGATAAGTCCCAGAAAGGAGCTGCCCCCATCTCATACTTGTGCTGCCCTGACAGTCCCAGGGGAGCCCTACAAACTGACATCAGGAACCTGGACTGGTGAGTTTTCTCTCCCAGGGAAAAGAGCCGATGTTTGCGCCCCGAGTCCTGTGGCCATGAGCGGGCAGCTGACCGCACAAATTCCGAACATCGAAGGATAAGTCCCAGAAAGGAGCTGCCCCCACCTCATACTTGTGCTGCCCTGACAGTCTCAGGGGAGCCCTACAAACTGACATCAGGAACCTGGACTGGTGAGTTTTCTTTCCCAAGGAAAAGAGCCGATGTTTGCTCTCCGAGTCCTGTGGCCCTGAGCTGGCAGGTGACTGCAAAATATCTGAACATCGAAGGATAAGTCCCAGACAGGAGCTGCCCCCATCTCATACTTGTGCTGCCCTGAGAGTCCAAAAAGGGCCCTACAAACTGACATCAGGAACCTGGACTGGTGAGTTTTCTTTCCCAGGGAAAAGAGCCGATGTTTGCGCTCCGACTCCTGTGGCCCTGAGCGGGCAGCTGACTGCAAGAAATCCAAACATCGAAGGATAAGTCACAGACAAGAGCTGCCCCCACCTCATACTTGTGCTGCCCTGAGAGTCCAAAAAGAGCTCTACAAACTGACATCAGGAACCTGGACTGGTGAGTTTTCTTTCCCAGGGAAAAGAGCCGATGTTTGCGCTCCGAGTCCTGTGGCCCTGAGCGAGCAGCTGACCGCACAAATTCCGAAAATCAAAGGATAAGTCCCAGACAGGTGCTGCCCCCACCTCATACTTGTGCTGCCCTGACAGTCCCAGGGGAGCCCTCCAAACTGACATCAGGAACCTGGACTGGTGAGTTTTCTTTCCCAGGGAAAAGAGCCGATGTTTGCTCTCCGAGTCCTGTGGCCCTGAGCCGGCAGCTGACTGCAAAAAATCCGAACATCGAAGGATAAGTCCCAGACAGGAGCTGCCCCCACCTCATACTTGTGCTGCCCTGACAGTCCCAGGGGAGCCCTACAAACTGACATCAGGAACCTGGACTGGTGAGTTTTCTTTCCCAGGGAAAAGAGCCGATGTTTGCGCTCCGAGTCCTGTGGCCCTGAGCCGGCAGCTGAGTGCAAGAAATCCAAAAATCGTAGGATAAGTCCCAGACAGGAGATGCCCCCATCTCATACTTGTGCTGCCCTGAGAGTCCAAAAAGGGCCCTACAAACTGACATCAGGAACCTGGACTGGTGAGTTTTCTTTCCCAGGGAAAAGAGCCGATGTTTGCGCTCCGAGTCCTTTGGCCCTGAGCGAGCAGCTGACCGCACAAATTCCGAACATCGAAGGATAAGTCCCAGAAAGGAGCTGCCCCCATCTCATACTTGTGCTGCCCTGACAGTCCCAGGGGAGCCCTACAAACTGACATCAGGAACCTGGACTGGTGAGTTTTCTCTCCCAGGGAAAAGAGCCGATGTTTGCGCCCCGAGTCCTGTGGCCATGAGCGGGCAGCTGACCGCACAAATTCCGAACATCGAAGGATAAGTCCCAGAAAGGAGCTGCCCCCACCTCATACTTGTGCTGCCCTGACAGTCTCAGGGGAGCCCTACAAACTGACATCAGGAACCTGGACTGGTGAGTTTTCTTTCCCAAGGAAAAGAGCCGATGTTTGCTCTCCGAGTCCTGTGGCCCTGAGCCGGCAGCTGACTGCAAAAAATCCGAACATCGAAGGATAAGTCCCAGACAGGATCTGCCCCCACCTCATAATTGTGCTGCTCTGAGAGTCCAAAAAGAGCTCTACAAACGGACATCAGGAACCTGGACTGGTGAGTTTTCTTTCCCAGGGAAAAGAGCCGATGTTTGCGCTCCGACTCCTGTGGCCCTGAGCGGGCAGCTGACTGCAAGAAATCAAAACATCGAAGGATAAGTCACAGACAAGAGCTGCCCCCACCTCATACTTGTGCTGCCCTGAGAGTCCAAAAAGAGCTCTACAAACTGACATCAGGAACCTGGACTGGTGAGTTTTCTTTCCCAGGGAAAAGAGCCGATGTTTGCGCTCCGAGTCCTGTGGCCCTGAGCGAGCAGCTGACCGCACAAATTCCGAAAATCAAAGGATAAGTCCCAGACAGGAGCTGCCCCCACCTCATACTTGTGCTGCCCTGACAGTCCCAGGGGAGCCCTCCAAACTGACATCAGGAACCTGGACTGGTGAGTTTTCTTTCCCAGGGAAAAGAGCCGATGTTTGCTCTCCGAGTCCTGTGGCCCTGAGCGGGCAGCTGAGTGCAAAAAATCCGAACATCGAAGGATAAGTCCCAGACAGGAGCTGCCCCCATCTCATACTTGTGCTGCCCTGACAGTCCCAGGGGAGCCCTACAAACTGACATCAGGAACCTGGACTGGTGAGTTTTCTTTCCCAGGGAAAAGAGCCGATGTTTGAGCTCCGACTCCTGTGGCCCTGAGCGGGCCGCTGAGTGCAAGAAATCCAAACATCGAAGGATAAGTCCCAGACAGGAGCTGCCCCCACCTCATACTTGTGCTGCCCTGACAGTCCAAAAAGAGCTCTACAAACTGACATCAGGAACCTGGACTGGTGAGTTTTCTTTCTCAGGGAAAAGAGCCGATGTTTGCGCTCCGACTCCTGTGGCCCTGAGCCAGCAGCTGACTGCAAAAAATCCGAACATCGAAGGATAAGTCCCAGATAGGATCGGCCCCCACCTCATACTTGTGCTGCCCTGACAGTCCCAGGGGAGCCCTCCAAACTGACATCAGGAACCTGGACTGGTGAGTTTTCTTTCCCAGGGAAAAGAGCCGATGTTTGCGCTCCGAGTCCTGTGGCCCTGAGCGGGCCGCTGAGTGCAAGAAATCCAAACATCGAAGGATAAGTCCCAGACAGGAGCTGCCCCCACCTCATACTTGTGCTGCCCTGAGAGTCCAAAAAGAGCTCTACAAACTGACATCAGGAACCTGGACTGGTGAGTTTTCTTTCTCAGGGAAAAGAGCCGATGTTTGCGCTCCGAGTCCTGTGGCCCTGAGCCGGCAGCTGACCGCACAAATTCCGAACATCGAAGGATAAGTCCCAGACAGGAGCTGCCCCCACCTCATACTTGTGCTGCCCTGACAGTCCCAGGGGAGCCCTACAAACTGACATCAGGAACCTGGACTGGTGAGTTTTCTTTCCCAGGGAAAAGAGCCGATGTTTGCGCTCCGAGTCCTGTGGCCCTGAGCCGGCAGCTGACTGCAAAAAATCCGAACATCGAAGGATAAGTCCCAGACAGGAGCTGCCCCCATCTCATACTTGTGCTGCCCTGAGAGTCCAAAAAGGGCCCTACAAACTGACATCAGGAACCTGGACTGGTGAGTTTTCTTTCCCAGGGAAAAGAGCCGATGTTTGCGCTCCGAGTCCTGTGGCCCTGAGCCAGCAGCTGACCGCACAAATTCCGAACATCGAAGGATAAGTCCCAGAAAGGAGCTGCCCCCATCTCATACTTGTGCTGCCCTGACAGTCCCAGGGGAGCCCTACAAACGGACATCAGGAACCTGGACTGGTGAGTTTTCTTTCCCAGGGAAAAGAGCCGATGTTTGCGCCCCGAGTCCTGTGGCCGTGAGACGGCAGCTGACCGCACAAATTCCGAACATCGAAGGATAAGTCCCAGAAAGGAGCTGCCCCCACCTCATACTTGTGCTGCCCTGACAGTCTCAGGGGAGCCCTACAAACTGACATCAGGAACCTGGACTGGTGAGTTTTCTTTCCCAGGGAAAAGAGCCGATGTTTGCGCTCCGAGTCCTGTGGCCCTGAGCCGGCAGCTGACTGCAAAAAATCCGAACATCGAAGGATAAGTCCCACACAGGAGCTGCCCCCATCTCATACTTGTGCTGCCCTGACAGTCCCAGGGGAGCCCTACAAACTGACATCAGGAACCTGGACTGGTGAGTTTTCTTTCCCAGGGAAAAGAGCCGATGTTTTCGCTCCGAGTCCTGTGGCCGTGGGCCGGCAGCTGACTGCAAAAAATCGGAACATCGAAGGATAAGTCCCAGACAGGAGCTGCCCCCACCTCATACTTGTGCTGCCCTGAGAGTCCAAAAAGAGCTCTACAAACTGACATCAGGAACCTGGACTGGTGAGTTTTCTTTCCCAGGGAAAAGAGCCGATGTTTGCTCTCCGAGTCCTTTGGTCCTCAGCGGGCAGCTGAGTGCAAGAAATCCAAACATCGAAGGATAATTCCCAGACAGGAGCTGCCTCCATCTCATACTTGTGCTGCCCTGAGAGTCCAAAATGAACCCTACAAACTGACATCAGGAACCTGGACTGGTGAGTTTTCTTTCCCAGGGAAAAGAGCCGATGTTTGCGCTCCGAGTCCTGTGGCCCTGAGCCGGCAGCTGACTGCAAAAAATCCGAACATCGAAGGATAAGTCCCAGACAGGAGCTGCCCCCATCTCATACTTGTGCTGCCCTGAGAGTCCAAAAAGGGCCCTACAAACTGACATCAGGAACCTGGACTGGTGAGTTTTCTTTCCCAGGGAAAAGAGCCGATGTTTGCGCTCCGACTTCTGTGGCCCTGAGCGGGCAGCTTAGTGGAAGAAATCCAAACATCGAAGGATAAGTCCCAGACAGGAGCTGCCCCCACCTCATACTTGTGCTGCCCTGAGAGTCCAAAAAGAGCTCTACAAACTGACATCAGGAACCTGGACTGGTGAGTTTTCTTTCCCAGGGAAAAGAGCCGATGTTTGCGCTCCGAGTCCTGTGGTCCGGAGCGGGCAGCTGACCGCACAAATTCCGAACATCGAAGGATAAGTCCCAGAAAGGAGCTGCCCCCACCTCATACTTGTGCTGCCCTGACAGTCCCAGGGGAGCCCTACAAACTGACATCAGGAACCTGGACTGGTGAGTTTTCTTTCCCAGGGAAAAGAGCCGATGTTTGCGCTCCGAGTCCTGTGGTCCGGAGCGGGCAGCTGACCGCACAAATTCCGAACATCGAAGGATAAGTCCCAGAAAGGAGCTGCCCCCACCTCATACTTGTGCTGCCCTGACAGTCCCAGGGGAGCCCTACAAACTGACATCAGGAACCTGGACTGGTGAGTTTTCTTTCCCAGGGAAAAGAGCCAATGTTTGCGCTCCGAGTCCTGTGGCCCTGAGGCGGCAGCTGAGTGCAAAAAATCCGAACATCGAAGGATAAGTCCCAGACAGGAGCTGCCCCCACCTCATACTTGTGCTGCCCTGACAGTCCCAGGGGAGCCCTACAAACTGACATCAGGAACCTGGACTGGTGAGTTTTCTTTCCCAGGGAAAAGAGCCGATGTTTGCGCTCCGAGTCCTGTGGCCCTGAGCCGGCAGCTGAGTGCAAGAAATCCAAACATCGTAGGATAAGTCCCAGACAGGAGATGCCCCCATCTCATACTTGTGCTGCCCTGAGAGTCTAAAAAGGGCCCTACAAACTGACATCAGGAACCTGGACTGGTGAGTTTTCTTTCCCAGGGAAAAGAGCCGATGTTTGCGCTCCGAGTCCTTTGGCCCTGAGCGAGCAGCTGACCGCACAAATTCCGAACATCGAAGGATAAGTCCCAGAAAGGAGCTGCCCCCATCTCATACTTGTGCTGCCCTGACAGTCCCAGGGGAGCCCTACAAACTGACATCAGGAACCTGGACTGGTGAGTTTTCTCTCCCAGGGAAAAGAGCCGATGTTTGCGCCCCGAGTCCTGTGGCCATGAGCGGGCAGCTGACCGCACAAATTCCGAACATCGAAGGATAAGTCCCAGAAAGGAGCTGCCCCCACCTCATACTTGTGCTGCCCTGACAGTCTCAGGGGAGCCCTACAAACTGACATCAGGAACCTGGACTGGTGAGTTTTCTTTCCCAGGGAAAAGAGCCGATGTTTGCTCTCCGAGTCCTGTGGCCCTGAGCGGGCAGCTGACTGCAAAAAATCGGAACATCGAAGGATAAGTCCCAGACAGGATCTGCCCCCACCTCATAATTGTGCTGCTCTGAGAGTCCAAAAAGAGCTCTACAAACGGACATCAGGAACCTGGACTGGTGAGTTTTCTTTCCCAGGGAAAAGAACCAATGTTTGCGCTCCGAGTCCTGTGGCCCTGAGCGGGCAGCTGACTGCAAAAAATCCGAACATCGAAGGATAAGTCCCAGACAGGAGCTGCCTCCATCTCATACTTGTGCTGCCCTGGGAGTCCAAAAAGAACCCTACAAACTGACATCAGGAACCTGGACTGGTGAGTTTTCTCTCCCAGGGAAAAGAGCCGATGTTTGCGCCCCGAGTCCTGTGGCCATGAGCGGGCAGCTGACCGCACAAATTCCGAACATCGAAGGATAAGTCCCAGAAAGGAGCTGCCCCCACCTCATACTTGTGCTGCTCTGACAGTCTCAGGGGAGCCCTACAAACTGACATCAGGAACCTGGACTGGTGAGTTTTCTTTCCCAAGGAAAAGAGCCGATGTTTGCTCTCCGAGTCCTGTGGCCCTGAGCTGGCAGGTGACTGCAAAATATCTGAACATCGAAGGATAAGTCCCAGACAGGAGCTGCCCCCATCTCATACTTGTGCTGCCCTGAGAGTCCAAAAAGGGCCCTACAAACTGACATCAGGAACCTGGACTGGTGAGTTTTCTTTCCCAGGGAAAAGAGCCGATGTTTGCGCTCCGACTCCTGTGGCCCTGAGCGGGCAGCTGACTGCAAGAAATCCAAACATCGAAGGATAAGTCACAGACAAGAGCTGCCCCCACCTCATACTTGTGCTGCCCTGAGAGTCCAAAAAGAGCTCTACAAACTGACATCAGGAACCTGGACTGGTGAGTTTTCTTTCCCAGGGAAAAGAGCCGATGTTTGCGCTCCGAGTCCTGTGGCCCTGAGCGAGCAGCTGACCGCACAAATTCCGAAAATCAAAGGATAAGTCCCAGACAGGAGCTGCCCCCACCTCATACTTGTGCTGCCCTGACAGTCCCAGGGGAGCCCTCCAAACTGACATCAGGAACCTGGACTGGTGAGTTTTCTTTCCCAGGGAAAAGAGCCGATGTTTGCTCTCCGAGTCCTGTGGCCCTGAGCGGGCAGCTGAGTGCAAAAAATCCGAACATCGAAGGATAAGTCCCAGACAGGAGCTGCCCCCATCTCATACTTGTGCTGCCCTGACAGTCCCAGGGGAGCCCTACAAACTGACATCAGGAACCTGGACTGGTGAGTTTTCTTTCCCAGGGAAAAGAGCCGATGTTTGAGCTCCGACTCCTGTGGCCCTGAGCGGGCCGCTGAGTGCAAGAAATCCAAACATCGAAGGATAAGTCCCAGACAGGAGCTGCCCCCACCTCATACTTGTGCTGCCCTGACAGTCCAAAAAGAGCTCTACAAACTGACATCAGGAACCTGGACTGGTGAGTTTTCTTTCTCAGGGAAAAGAGCCGATGTTTGCGCTCCGACTCCTGTGGCCCTGAGCCAGCAGCTGACTGCAAAAAATCCGAACATCGAAGGATAAGTCCCAGATAGGATCGGCCCCCACCTCATACTTGTGCTGCCCTGACAGTCCCAGGGGAGCCCTCCAAACTGACATCAGGAACCTGGACTGGTGAGTTTTCTTTCCCAGGGAAAAGAGCCGATGTTTGCGCTCCGAGTCCTGTGGCCCTGAGCGGGCCGCTGAGTGCAAGAAATCCAAACATCGAAGGATAAGTCCCAGACAGGAGCTGCCCCCACCTCATACTTGTGCTGCCCTGAGAGTCCAAAAAGAGCTCTACAAACTGACATCAGGAACCTGGACTGGTGAGTTTTCTTTCTCAGGGAAAAGAGCCGATGTTTGCGCTCCGAGTCCTGTGGCCCTGAGCCGGCAGCTGACCGCACAAATTCCGAACATCGAAGGATAAGTCCCAGACAGGAGCTGCCCCCACCTCATACTTGTGCTGCCCTGACAGTCCCAGGGGAGCCCTACAAACTGACATCAGGAACCTGGACTGGTGAGTTTTCTTTCCCAGGGAAAAGAGCCGATGTTTGCGCTCCGAGTCCTGTGGCCCTGAGCCGGCAGCTGACTGCAAAAAATCCGAACATCGAAGGATAAGTCCCAGACAGGAGCTGCCCCCATCTCATACTTGTGCTGCCCTGAGAGTCCAAAAAGGGCCCTACAAACTGACATCAGGAACCTGGACTGGTGAGTTTTCTTTCCCAGGGAAAAGAGCCGATGTTTGCGCTCCGAGTCCTGTGGCCCTGAGCCAGCAGCTGACCGCACAAATTCCGAACATCGAAGGATAAGTCCCAGAAAGGAGCTGCCCCCATCTCATACTTGTGCTGCCCTGACAGTCCCAGGGGAGCCCTACAAACGGACATCAGGAACCTGGACTGGTGAGTTTTCTTTCCCAGGGAAAAGAGCCGATGTTTGCGCCCCGAGTCCTGTGGCCGTGAGACGGCAGCTGACCGCACAAATTCCGAACATCGAAGGATAAGTCCCAGAAAGGAGCTGCCCCCACCTCATACTTGTGCTGCCCTGACAGTCTCAGGGGAGCCCTACAAACTGACATCAGGAACCTGGACTGGTGAGTTTTCTTTCCCAGGGAAAAGAGCCGATGTTTGCGCTCCGAGTCCTGTGGCCCTGAGCCGGCAGCTGACTGCAAAAAATCCGAACATCGAAGGATAAGTCCCACACAGGAGCTGCCCCCATCTCATACTTGTGCTGCCCTGACAGTCCCAGGGGAGCCCTACAAACTGACATCAGGAACCTGGACTGGTGAGTTTTCTTTCCCAGGGAAAAGAGCCGATGTTTTCGCTCCGAGTCCTGTGGCCGTGGGCCGGCAGCTGACTGCAAAAAATCGGAACATCGAAGGATAAGTCCCAGACAGGAGCTGCCCCCACCTCATACTTGTGCTGCCCTGAGAGTCCAAAAAGAGCTCTACAAACTGACATCAGGAACCTGGACTGGTGAGTTTTCTTTCCCAGGGAAAAGAGCCGATGTTTGCTCTCCGAGTCCTTTGGTCCTCAGCGGGCAGCTGAGTGCAAGAAATCCAAACATCGAAGGATAATTCCCAGACAGGAGCTGCCTCCATCTCATACTTGTGCTGCCCTGAGAGTCCAAAATGAACCCTACAAACTGACATCAGGAACCTGGACTGGTGAGTTTTCTTTCCCAGGGAAAAGAGCCGATGTTTGCGCTCCGAGTCCTGTGGCCCTGAGCCGGCAGCTGACTGCAAAAAATCCGAACATCGAAGGATAAGTCCCAGACAGGAGCTGCCCCCATCTCATACTTGTGCTGCCCTGAGAGTCCAAAAAGGGCCCTACAAACTGACATCAGGAACCTGGACTGGTGAGTTTTCTTTCCCAGGGAAAAGAGCCGATGTTTGCGCTCCGACTTCTGTGGCCCTGAGCGGGCAGCTTAGTGGAAGAAATCCAAACATCGAAGGATAAGTCCCAGACAGGAGCTGCCCCCACCTCATACTTGTGCTGCCCTGAGAGTCCAAAAAGAGCTCTACAAACTGACATCAGGAACCTGGACTGGTGAGTTTTCTTTCCCAGGGAAAAGAGCCGATGTTTGCGCTCCGAGTCCTGTGGTCCGGAGCGGGCAGCTGACCGCACAAATTCCGAACATCGAAGGATAAGTCCCAGAAAGGAGCTGCCCCCACCTCATACTTGTGCTGCCCTGACAGTCCCAGGGGAGCCCTACAAACTGACATCAGGAACCTGGACTGGTGAGTTTTCTTTCCCAGGGAAAAGAGCCGATGTTTGCGCTCCGAGTCCTGTGGTCCGGAGCGGGCAGCTGACCGCACAAATTCCGAACATCGAAGGATAAGTCCCAGAAAGGAGCTGCCCCCACCTCATACTTGTGCTGCCCTGACAGTCCCAGGGGAGCCCTACAAACTGACATCAGGAACCTGGACTGGTGAGTTTTCTTTCCCAGGGAAAAGAGCCAATGTTTGCGCTCCGAGTCCTGTGGCCCTGAGGCGGCAGCTGAGTGCAAAAAATCCGAACATCGAAGGATAAGTCCCAGACAGGAGCTGCCCCCACCTCATACTTGTGCTGCCCTGACAGTCCCAGGGGAGCCCTACAAACTGACATCAGGAACCTGGACTGGTGAGTTTTCTTTCCCAGGGAAAAGAGCCGATGTTTGCGCTCCGAGTCCTGTGGCCCTGAGCCGGCAGCTGAGTGCAAGAAATCCAAACATCGTAGGATAAGTCCCAGACAGGAGATGCCCCCATCTCATACTTGTGCTGCCCTGAGAGTCTAAAAAGGGCCCTACAAACTGACATCAGGAACCTGGACTGGTGAGTTTTCTTTCCCAGGGAAAAGAGCCGATGTTTGCGCTCCGAGTCCTTTGGCCCTGAGCGAGCAGCTGACCGCACAAATTCCGAACATCGAAGGATAAGTCCCAGAAAGGAGCTGCCCCCATCTCATACTTGTGCTGCCCTGACAGTCCCAGGGGAGCCCTACAAACTGACATCAGGAACCTGGACTGGTGAGTTTTCTCTCCCAGGGAAAAGAGCCGATGTTTGCGCCCCGAGTCCTGTGGCCATGAGCGGGCAGCTGACCGCACAAATTCCGAACATCGAAGGATAAGTCCCAGAAAGGAGCTGCCCCCACCTCATACTTGTGCTGCCCTGACAGTCTCAGGGGAGCCCTACAAACTGACATCAGGAACCTGGACTGGTGAGTTTTCTTTCCCAGGGAAAAGAGCCGATGTTTGCTCTCCGAGTCCTGTGGCCCTGAGCGGGCAGCTGACTGCAAAAAATCGGAACATCGAAGGATAAGTCCCAGACAGGATCTGCCCCCACCTCATAATTGTGCTGCTCTGAGAGTCCAAAAAGAGCTCTACAAACGGACATCAGGAACCTGGACTGGTGAGTTTTCTTTCCCAGGGAAAAGAACCAATGTTTGCGCTCCGAGTCCTGTGGCCCTGAGCGGGCAGCTGACTGCAAAAAATCCGAACATCGAAGGATAAGTCCCAGACAGGAGCTGCCTCCATCTCATACTTGTGCTGCCCTGGGAGTCCAAAAAGAACCCTACAAACTGACATCAGGAACCTGGACTGGTGAGTTTTCTCTCCCAGGGAAAAGAGCCGATGTTTGCGCCCCGAGTCCTGTGGCCATGAGCGGGCAGCTGACCGCACAAATTCCGAACATCGAAGGATAAGTCCCAGAAAGGAGCTGCCCCCACCTCATACTTGTGCTGCTCTGACAGTCTCAGGGGAGCCCTACAAACTGACATCAGGAACCTGGACTGGTGAGTTTTCTTTCCCAAGGAAAAGAGCCGATGTTTGCTCTCCGAGTCCTGTGGCCCTGAGCTGGCAGGTGACTGCAAAATATCTGAACATCGAAGGATAAGTCCCAGACAGGAGCTGCCCCCATCTCATACTTGTGCTGCCCTGAGAGTCCAAAAAGGGCCCTACAAACTGACATCAGGAACCTGGACTGGTGAGTTTTCTTTCCCAGGGAAAAGAGCCGATGTTTGCGCTCCGACTCCTGTGGCCCTGAGCGGGCAGCTGACTGCAAGAAATCCAAACATCGAAGGATAAGTCACAGACAAGAGCTGCCCCCACCTCATACTTGTGCTGCCCATAGAGTCCAAAAAGAGCTCTACAAACTGACATCAGGAACCTGGACTGGTGAGTTTTCTTTCCCAGGGAAAAGAGCCGATGTTTGCGCTCCGAGTCCTGTGGCCCTGAGCGAGCAGCTGACCGCACAAATTCCGAAAATCAAAGGATAAGTCCCAGACAGGAGCTGCCCCCACCTCATACTTGTGCTGCCCTGACAGTCCCAGGGGAGCCCTCCAAACTGACATCAGGAACCTGGACTGGTGAGTTTTCTTTCCCAGGGAAAAGAGCCGATGTTTGCTCTCCGAGTCCTGTGGCCCTGAGCGGGCAGCTGAGTGCAAAAAATCCGAACATCGAAGGATAAGTCCCAGACAGGAGCTGCCCCCATCTCATACTTGTGCTGCCCTGACAGTCCCAGGGGAGCCCTACAAACTGACATCAGGAACCTCGACTGGTGAGTTTTCTTTCCCAGGGAAAAGAGCCGATGTTTGAGCTCCGACTCCTGTGGCCCTGAGCGGGCCGCTGAGTGCAAGAAATCCAAACATCGAAGGATAAGTCCCAGACAGGAGCTGCCCCCACCTCATACTTGTGCTGCCCTGACAGTCCAAAAAGAGCTCTACAAACTGACATCAGGAACCTGGACTGGTGAGTTTTCTTTCTCAGGGAAAAGAGCCGATGTTTGCGCTCCGACTCCTGTGGCCCTGAGCCAGCAGCTGACTGCAAAAAATCCGAACATCGAAGGATAAGTCCCAGATAGGATCTGCCCCCACCTCATACTTGTGCTGCCCTGACAGTCCCAGGGGAGCCCTCCAAACTGACATCAGGAACCTGGACTGGTGAGTTTTCTTTCCCAGGGAAAAGAGCCGATGTTTGCGCTCCGAGTCCTGTGGCCCTGAGCGGGCCGCTGAGTGCAAGAAATCCAAACATCGAAGGATAAGTCCCAGACAGGAGCTGCCCCCACCTCATACTTGTGCTGCCCTGAGAGTCCAAAAAGAGCTCTACAAACTGACATCAGGAACCTGGACTGGTGAGTTTTCTTTCTCAGGGAAAAGAGCCGATGTTTGCGCTCCGAGTCCTGTGGCCCTGAGCCGGCAGCTGACCGCACAAATTCCGAACATCGAAGGATAAGTCCCAGACAGGAGCTGCCCCCACCTCATACTTGTGCTGCCCTGACAGTCCCAGGGGAGCCCTACAAACTGACATCAGGAACCTGGACTGGTGAGTTTTCTTTCCCAGGGAAAAGAGCCGATGTTTGCGCTCCGAGTCCTGTGGCCCTGAGCCGGCAGCTGACTGCAAAAAATCGGAACATCGAAGGATAAGTCCCAGACAGGAGCTGCCCCCATCTCATACTTGTGCTGCCCTGAGAGTCCAAAAAGGGCCCTACAAACTGACATCAGGAACCTGGACTGGTGAGTTTTCTTTCCCAGGGAAAAGAGCCGATGTTTGCGCTCCGAGTCCTGTGGCCCTGAGCGAGCAGCTGACCGCACAAATTCCGAACATCGAAGGATAAGTCCCAGAAAGGAGCTGCCCCCATCTCATACTTGTGCTGCCCTGACAGTCCCAGGGGAGCCCTACAAACGGACATCAGGAACCTGGACTGGTGAGTTTTCTTTCCCAGGGAAAAGAGCCGATGTTTGCGCCCCGAGTCCTGTGGCCGTGAGACGGCAGCTGACCGCACAAATTCCGAACATCGAAGGATAAGTCCCAGAAAGGAGCTGCCCCCACCTCATACTTGTGCTGCCCTGACAGTCTCAGGGGAGCCCTACAAACTGACATCAGGAACCTGGACTGGTGAGTTTTCTTTCCCAGGGAAAAGAGCCGATGTTTGCGCTCCGAGTCCTGTGGCCCTGAGCCGGCAGCTGACTGCAAAAAATCCGAACATCGAAGGATAAGTCCCACACAGGAGCTGCCCCCATCTCATACTTGTGCTGCCCTGAGAGTCCAAAAAGAGCTCTACAAACTGACATCAGGAACCTGGACTGGTGAGTTTTCTTTCCCAGGGAAAAGAGCCGATGTTTGCTCTCCGAGTCCTTTGGTCCTCAGCGGGCAGCTAAGTGCAAGAAATCCAAACATCGAAGGATAATTCCCAGACAGGAGCTGCCTCCATCTCATACTTGTGCTGCCCTGAGAGTCCAAAATGAACCCTACAAACTGACATCAGGAACCTGGACTGGTGAGTTTTCTTTCCCAGGGAAAAGAGCCGATGTTTGCGCCCCGAGTCCTGTGGCCCTGAGCCGGCAGCTGACTGCAAAAAATCCGAACATCGAAGGATAAGTCCCAGACAGGAGCTGCCCCCATCTCATACTTGTGCTGCCCTGAGAGTCCAAAAAGGGCCCTACAAACTGACATCAGGAACCTGGACTGGTGAGTTTTCTTTCCCAGGGAAAAGAGCCGATGTTTGCGCTCCGACTTCTGTTGCCCTGAGCGGGCAGCTGAGTGCAAGAAATCCAAAGATCGAAGGATAAGTCCCAGACAGGAGCTGCCCCCACCTCATACTTGTGCTGCCCTGAGAGTCCAAAAAGAGCTCTACAAACTGACATCAGGAACCTGGACTGGTGAGTTTTCTTTCCCAGGGAAAAGAGCCGATGTTTGCGCTCCGAGTCCTGTGGCCCTGAGCCGGCAGCTGACTGCAAAAAATCCGAACATCGAAGGATAAGTCCCACACAGGAGCTGCCCCCATCTCATACTTGTGCTGCCCTGACAGTCCCAGGGGAGCCCTACAAACTGACATCAGGAACCTGGACTGGTGAGTTTTCTTTCCCAGGGAAAAGAGCCGATGTTTTCGCTCCGAGTCCTGTGGCCGTGGGCCGGCAGCTGACTGCAAAAAATCGGAACATCGAAGGATAAGTCCCAGACAGGAGCTGCCCCCACCTCATACTTGTGCTGCCCTGAGAGTCCAAAAAGAGCTCTACAAACTGACATCAGGAACCTGGACTGGTGAGTTTTCTTTCCCAGGGAAAAGAGCCGATGTTTGCTCTCCGAGTCCTTTGGTCCTCAGCGGGCAGCTGATTGCAAGAAATCCAAACATCGAAGGATAATTCCCAGACAGGAGCTGCCTCCATCTCATACTTGTGCTGCCCTGAGAGTCCAAAATGAACCCTACAAACTGACATCAGGAACCTGGACTGGTGAGTTTTCTTTCCCAGGGAAAAGAGCCGATGTTTGCGCTCCGAGTCCTGTGGCCCTGAGCCGGCAGCTGACTGCAAAAAATCCGAACATCGAAGGATAAGTCCCAGACAGGAGCTGCCCCCATCTCATACTTGTGCTGCCCTGAGAGTCCAAAAAGGGCCCTACAAACTGACATCAGGAACCTGGACTGGTGAGTTTTCTTTCCCAGGGAAAAGAGCCGATGTTTGCGCTCCGACTTCTGTGGCCCTGAGCGGGCAGCTTAGTGGAAGAAATCCAAAGATCGAAGGATAAGTCCCAGACAGGAGCTGCCCCCACCTCATACTTGTGCTGCCCTGAGAGTCCAAAAAGAGCTCTACAAACTGACATCAGGAACCTGGACTGGTGAGTTTTCTTTCCCAGGGAAAAGAGCCGATGTTTGCGCTCCGAGTCCTGTGGCCCTGAGCCGGCAGCTGACTGCAAAAAATCCGAACATCGAAGGATAAGTCCCAGACAGGATCTGCCCCCACCTCATACTTGTGCTGCCCTGACAGTCCCAGGGGAGCCCTCCAAACTGACATCAGGAACCTGGACTGGTGAGTTTTCTTTCCCAGGGAAAAGAGCCGATGTTTGCGCTCCGAGTCCTGTGGTCCGGAGCGGGCAGCTGACCGCACAAATTCCGAACATCGAAGGATAAGTCCCAGAAAGGAGCTGCCCCCACCTCATACTTGTGCTGCCCTGACAGTCCCAGGGGAGCCCTACAAACTGACATCAGGAACCTGGACTGGTGAGTTTTCTTTCCCAGGGAAAAGAGCCAATGTTTGCGCTCCGAGTCCTGTGGCCCTGAGCCGGCAGCTGAGTGCAAAAAATCCGAACATCGAAGGATAAGTCCCAGACAGGAGCTGCCCCCACCTCATACTTGTGCTGCCCTGACAGTCCCAGGGGAGCCCTACAAACTGACATCAGGAACCTGGACTGGTGAGTTTTCTTTCCCAGGGAAAAGAGCCGATGTTTGCGCTCCGAGTCCTGTGGCCCTGAGCCGGCAGCTGAGTGCAAGAAATCCAAACATCGTAGGATAAGTCCCAGACAGGAGATGCCCCCATCTCATACTTGTGCTGCCCTGAGAGTCTAAAAAGGGCCCTACAAACTGACATCAGGAACCTGGACTGGTGAGTTTTCTTTCCCAGTTAAAAGAGCCGATGTTTGCGCTCCGAGTCCTTTGGCCCTGAGCGAGCAGCTGACCGCACAAATTCCGAACATCGAAGGATAAGTCCCAGAAAGGAGCTGCCCCCATCTCATACTTGTGCTGCCCTGACAGTCCCAGGGGAGCCCTACAAACTGACATCAGGAACCTGGACTGGTGAGTTTTCTCTCCCAGGGAAAAGAGCCGATGTTTGCGCCCCGAGTCCTGTGGCCATGAGCGGGCAGCTGACCGCACAAATTCCGAACATCGAAGGATAAGTCCCAGAAAGGAGCTGCCCCCACCTCATACTTGTGCTGCCCTGACAGTCTCAGGGGAGCCCTACAAACTGACATCAGGAACCTGGACTGGTGAGTTTTCTTTCCCAAGGAAAAGAGCCGATGTTTGCTCTCCGAGTCCTGTGGCCCTGAGCGGGCAGCTGACTGCAAAAAATCCGAACATCGAAGGATAAGTCCCAGACAGGATCTGCCCCCACCTCATAATTGTGCTGCTCTGAGAGTCCAAAAAGAGCTCTACAAACGGACATCAGGAACCTGGACTGGTGAGTTTTCTTTCCCAGGGAAAAGAACCAATGTTTGCGCTCCGAGTCCTGTGGCCCTGAGCGGGCAGCTGACTGCAAAAAATCCGAACATCGAAGGATAAGTCCCAGACAGGAGCTGCCTCCATCTCATACTTGTGCTGCCCTGGGAGTCCAAAAAGAACCCTACAAACTGACATCAGGAACCTGGACTGGTGAGTTTTCTCTCCCAGGGAAAAGAGCCGATGTTTGCGCCCCGAGTCCTGTGGCCATGAGCGGGCAGCTGACCGCACAAATTCCGAACATCGAAGGATAAGTCCCAGAAAGGAGCTGCCCCCACCTCATACTTGTGCTGCCCTGACAGTCTCAGGGGAGCCCTACAAACTGACATCAGGAACCTGGACTGGTGAGTTTTCTTTCCCAAGGAAAAGAGCCGATGTTTGCTCTCCGAGTCCTGTGGCCCTGAGCTGGCAGCTGACTGCAAAATATCTGAACATCGAAGGATAAGTCCCAGACAGGAGCTGCCCCCATCTCATACTTGTGCTGCCCTGAGAGTCCAAAAAGGGCCCTACAAACTGACATCAGGAACCTGGACTGGTGAGTTTTCTTTCCCAGGGAAAAGAGCCGATGTTTGCGCTCCGAGTCCTGTGGCCCTGAGCCGGCAGCTGAGTGCAAGAAATCCAAACATCGTAGGATAAGTCCCAGACAGGAGATGCCCCCATCTCATACTTGTGCTGCCCTGAGAGTCTAAAAAGGGCCCTACAAACTGACATCAGGAACCTGGACTGGTGAGTTTTCTTTCCCAGGGAAAAGAGCCGATGTTTGCGCTCCGAGTCCTTTGGCCCTGAGCGAGCAGCTGACCGCACAAATTCCGAACATCGAAGGATAAGTCCCAGAAAGGAGCTGCCCCCATCTCATACTTGTGCTGCCCTGACAGTCCCAGGGGAGCCCTACAAACTGACATCAGGAACCTGGACTGGTGAGTTTTCTCTCCCAGGGAAAAGAGCCGATGTTTGCGCCCCGAGTCCTGTGGCCATGAGCGGGCAGCTGACCGCACAAATTCCGAACATCGAAGGATAAGTCCCAGAAAGGAGCTGCCCCCACCTCATACTTGTGCTGCCCTGACAGTCTCAGGGGAGCCCTACAAACTGACATCAGGAACCTGGACTGGTGAGTTTTCTTTCCCAAGGAAAAGAGCCGATGTTTGCTCTCCGAGTCCTGTGGCCCTGAGCGGGCAGCTGACTGCAAAAAATCCGAACATCGAAGGATAAGTCCCAGACAGGATCTGCCCCCACCTCATAATTGTGCTGCTCTGAGAGTCCAAAAAGAGCTCTACAAACGGACATCAGGAACCTGGACTGGTGAGTTTTCTTTCCCAGGGAAAAGAACCAATGTTTGCGCTCCGAGTCCTGTGGCCCTGAGCGGGCAGCTGACTGCAAAAAATCCGAACATCGAAGGATAAGTCCCAGACAGGAGCTGCCTCCATCTCATACTTGTGCTGCCCTGGGAGTCCAAAAAGAACCCTACAAACTGACATCAGGAACCTGGACTGGTGAGTTTTCTCTCCCAGGGAAAAGAGCCGATGTTTGCGCCCCGAGTCCTGTGGCCATGAGCGGGCAGCTGACCGCACAAATTCCGAACATCGAAGGATAAGTCCCAGAAAGGAGCTGCCCCCACCTCATACTTGTGCTGCCCTGACAGTCTCAGGGGAGCCCTACAAACTGACATCAGGAACCTGGACTGGTGAGTTTTCTTTCCCAAGGAAAAGAGCCGATGTTTGCTCTCCGAGTCCTGTGGCCCTGAGCTGGCAGGTGACTGCAAAATATCTGAACATCGAAGGATAAGTCCCAGACAGGAGCTGCCCCCATCTCATACTTGTGCTGCCCTGAGAGTCCAAAAAGGGCCCTACAAATTGACATCAGGAACCTGGACTGGTGAGTTTTCTTTCCCAGGGAAAAGAGCCGATGTTTGCGCTCCGACTCCTGTGGCCCTGAGCGGGCAGCTGAGTGCAAGAAATCCAAACATCGAAGGATAAGTCACAGACAAGAGCTGCCCCCACCTCATACTTGTGCTGCCCTGAGAGTCCAAAAAGAGCTCTACAAACTGACATCAGGAACCTGGACTGGTGAGTTTTCTTTCCCAGGGAAAAGAGCCGATGTTTGCGCTCCGAGTCCTGTGGCCCTGAGCGAGCAGCTGACCGCACAAATTCCGAACATCGAAGGATAAGTCCCAGAAAGGAGCTGCCCCCATCTCATACTTGTGCTGCCCTGACAGTCCCAGTGGAGCCCTACAAACGGACATCAGGAACCTGGACTGGTGAGTTTTCTTTCCCAGGGAAAAGAGCCGATGTTTGCGCCCCGAGTCCTGTGGCCGTGAGACGGCAGCTGACCGCACAAATTCCGAACATCGAAGGATAAGTCCCAGAAAGGAGCTGCCCCCACCTCATACTTGTGCTGCCCTGACAGTCTCAGGGGAGCCCTACAAACTGACATCAGGAACCTGGACTGGTGAGTTTTCTTTCCCAGGGAAAAGAGCCGATGTTTGCTCTCCGAGTCCTGTGGCCCTGAGCCGGCAGCTGACTGCAAAAAATCGGAACATCGAAGGATAAGTCCCAGACAGGATCTGCCCCCACCTCATACTTGTGCTGCTCTGAGAGTCCAAAAAGAGCTCTACAAACGGACATCAGGAACCTGGACTGGTGAGTTTTCTTTCCCAGGGAAAAGAGCCAATGTTTGCGCTCCGAGTCCTGTGGCCCTGAGCGGGCAGCTGACTGCAAAAAATCCGAACATCGAAGGATAAGTCCCAGACAGGAGCTGCCTCCATCTCATACTTGTGCTGCCCTGAGAGTCCAAAAAGAACCCTACAAACTGACATCAGGAACCTGGACTGGTGAGTTTTCTTTCCCAGGGAAAAGAGCCGATGTTTGCGCTCCGAGTCCTGTGGCCCTGAGCCGGCAGCTGAGTGCAAAAAATCCGAACATCGAAGGATAAGTCCCACACAGGAGCTGCCCCCATCTCATACTTGTGCTGCCCTGACAGTCCCAGGGGAGCCCTACAAACTGACATCAGGAACCTGGACTGGTGAGTTTTCTTTCCCAGGGAAAAGAGCCGATGTTTTCGCTCCGAGTCCGGTGGCCGTGGGCCGGCAGCTGACTGCAAAAAATCGGAACATCGAAGGATAAGTCCCAGACAGGAGCTGCCCCCACCTCATACTTGTGCTGCCCTGAGAGTCCAAAAAGAGCTCTACAAACTGACATCAGGAACCTGGACTGGTGAGTTTTCTTTCCCAGGGAAAAGAGCCGATGTTTGCTCTCCGAGACCTTTGGTCCTCAGCGGGCAGCTGAGTGCAAGAAATCCAAACATCGAAGGATAATTCCCAGACAGGAGCTGCCTCCATCTCATACTTGTGCTGCCCTGAGAGTCCAAAATGAACCCTACAAACTGACATCAGGAACCTGGACTGGTGAGTTTTCTTTCCCAGGGAAAAGAGCCGATGTTTGCGCTCCGAGTCCTGTGGCCCTGAGCCGGCAGCTGACTGCAAAAAATCCGAACATCGAAGGATAAGTCCCAGACAGGAGCTGCCCCCATCTCATACTTGTGCTGCCCTGAGAGTCCAAAAAGGGCCCTACAAACTGACATCAGGAACCTGGACTGGTGAGTTTTCTTTCCCAGGGAAAAGAGCCGATGTTTGCGCTCCGACTTCTGTGGCCCTGAGCGGGCAGCTGAGTCCAAGAAATCCAAAGATCGAAGGATAAGTCCCAGACAGGAGCTGCCCCCACCTCATACTTGTGCTGCCCTGAGAGTCCAAAAAGAGCTCTACAAACTGACATCAGGAACCTGGACTGGTGAGTTTTCTTTCCCAGGGAAAAGAGCCGATGTTTGCGCTCCGAGTCCTGTGGCCCTGAGCCGGCAGCTGACTGCAAAAAATCCGAACATCGAAGGATAAGTCCCAGACAGGAGCTGCCCCCACCTCATACTTGTGCTGCCCTGACAGTCCCAGGGGAGCCCTCCAAACTGACATCAGGAACCTGGACTGGTGAGTTTTCTTTCCCAGGGAAAAGAGCCGATGTTTTCGCTCCGAGTCCTGTGGCCGTGGGCCGGCAGCTGACTGCAAAAAATCGGAACATCGAAGGATAAGTCCCAGACAGGAGCTGCCCCCACCTCATACTTGTGCTGCCCTGAGAGTCCAAAAAGAGCTCTACAAACTGACATCAGGAACCTGGACTGGTGAGTTTTCTTTCCCAGGGAAAAGAGCCGATGTTTGCGCTCCGAGTCCTGTGGCCCTGAGCCGGCAGCTGAGTGCAAGAAATCCAAACATCGTAGGATAAGTCCCAGACAGGAGCTGCCTCCATCTCATACTTGTGCTGCCCTGAGAGTCCAAAATGAACCCTACAAACTGACATCAGGAACCTGGACTGGTGAGTTTTCTTTCCCAGGGAAAAGAGCCAATGTTTGCGCTCCGAGTCCTGTGGCCCTGAGCGGGCAGCTGACTGCAAAAAATCCGAACATCGAAGGATAAGTCCCAGACAGGAGCTGCCTCCATCTCATACTTGTGCTGCCCTGAGAGTCCAAAAAGAACCCTACAAACTGACATCAGGAACCTGGACTGGTGAGTTTTCTTTCCCAGGGAAAAGAGCCGATGTTTGCGCTCCGAGTCCTGTGGCCCTGAGCCGGCAGCTGAGTGCAAAAAATCCGAACATCGAAGGATAAGTCCCACACAGGAGCTGCCCCCATCTCATACTTGTGCTGCCCTGACAGTCCCAGGGGAGCCCTACAAACTGACATCAGGAACCTGGACTGGTGAGTTTTCTTTCCCAGGGAAAAGAGCCGATGTTTTCGCTCCGAGTCCGGTGGCCGTGGGCCGGCAGCTGACTGCAAAAAATCGGAACATCGAAGGATAAGTCCCAGACAGGAGCTGCCCCCACCTCATACTTGTGCTGCCCTGAGAGTCCAAAAAGAGCTCTACAAACTGACATCAGGAACCTGGACTGGTGAGTTTTCTTTCCCAGGGAAAAGAGCCGATGTTTGCTCTCCGAGTCCTGTGGCCCTGAGCTGGCAGCTGACTGCAAAATATCTGAACATCGAAGGATAAGTCCCAGACAGGAGCTGCCCCCATCTCATACTTGTGCTGCCCTGAGAGTCCAAAAAGGGCCCTACAAATTGACATCAGGAACCTGGACTGGTGAGTTTTCTTTCCCAGGGAAAAGAGCCGATGTTTGCGCTCCGACTCCTGTGGCCCTGAGCGGGCAGCTGAGTGCAAGAAATCCAAACATCGAAGGATAAGTCACAGACAAGAGCTGCCCCCACCTCATACTTGTGCTGCCCTGAGAGTCCAAAAAGAGCTCTACAAACTGACATCAGGAACCTGGACTGGTGAGTTTTCTTTCCCAGGGAAAAGAGCCGATGTTTGCGCTCCGAGTCCTGTGGCCCTGAGCGAGCAGCTGACCGCACAAATTCCGAACATCAAAGGATAAGTCCCAGACAGGATCTGCCCCCACCTCATACTTGTGCTGCCCTGACAGTCCCAGGGGAGCCCTCCAAACTGACATCAGGAACCTGGACTGGTGAGTTTTCTTTCCCAGGGAAAAGAGCCGATGTTTGCGCTCCGAGTCCTGTGGCCCTGAGCGAGCAGCTGACCGCACAAATTCCGAACATCGAAGGATAAGTCCCAGAAAGGAGCTGCCCCCATCTCATACTTGTGCTGCCCTGACAGTCCCAGTGGAGCCCTACAAACGGACATCAGGAACCTGGACTGGTGAGTTTTCTTTCCCAGGGAAAAGAGCCGATGTTTGCGCCCCGAGTCCTGTGGCCGTGAGACGGCAGCTGACCGCACAAATTCCGAACATCGAAGGATAAGTCCCAGAAAGGAGCTGCCCCCACCTCATACTTGTGCTGCCCTGACAGTCTCAGGGGAGCCCTACAAACTGACATCAGGAACCTGGACTGGTGAGTTTTCTTTCCCAGGGAAAAGAGCCGATGTTTGCTCTCCGAGTCCTGTGGCCCTGAGCCGGCAGCTGACTGCAAAAAATCGGAACATCGAAGGATAAGTCCCAGACAGGATCTGCCCCCACCTCATACTTGTGCTGCTCTGAGAGTCCAAAAAGAGCTCTACAAACGGACATCAGGAACCTGGACTGGTGAGTTTTCTTTCCCAGGGAAAAGAGCCGATGTTTGCGCTCCGAGTCCTGTGGCCCTGAGCGGGCAGCTGACTGCAAAAAATCCGAACATCGAAGGATAAGTCCCAGACAGGAGCTGCCTCCATCTCATACTTGTGCTGCCCTGAGAGTCCAAAAAGAACCCTACAAACTGACATCAGGAACCTGGACTGGTGAGTTTTCTTTCCCAGGGAAAAGAGCCGATGTTTGCGCTCCGAGTCCTGTGGCCCTGAGCCGGCAGCTGAGTGCAAAAAATCCGAACATCGAAGGATAAGTCCCACACAGGAGCTGCCCCCATCTCATACTTGTGCTGCCCTGACAGTCCCAGGGGAGCCCTACAAACTGACATCAGGAACCTGGACTGGTGAGTTTTCTTTCCCAGGGAAAAGAGCCGATGTTTTCGCTCCGAGTCCGGTGGCCGTGGGCCGGCAGCTGACTGCAAAAAATCGGAACATCGAAGGATAAGTCCCAGACAGGAGCTGCCCCCACCTCATACTTGTGCTGCCCTGAGAGTCCAAAAAGAGCTCTACAAACTGACATCAGGAACCTGGACTGGTGAGTTTTCTTTCCCAGGGAAAAGAGCCGATGTTTGCTCTCCGAGTCCTTTGGTCCTCAGCGGGCAGCTGAGTGCAAGAAATCCAAACATCGAAGGATAATTCCCAGACAGGAGCTGCCTCCATCTCATACTTGTGCTGCCCTGAGAGTCCAAAATGAACCCTACAAACTGACATCAGGAACCTGGACTGGTGAGTTTTCTTTCCCAGGGAAAAGAGCCGATGTTTGCGCTCCGAGTCCTGTGGCCCTGAGCCGGCAGCTGACTGCAAAAAATCCAAAGATCGAAGGATAAGTCCCAGACAGGAGCTGCCCCCACCTCATACTTGTGCTGCCCTGAGAGTCCAAAAAGAGCTCTACAAACTGACATCAGGAACCTGGACTGGTGAGTTTTCTTTCCCAGGGAAAAGAGCCGATGTTTGCGCTCCGAGTCCTGTGGCCCTGAGCCGGCAGCTGACTGCAAAAAATCCGAACATCGAAGGATAAGTCCCAGACAGGAGCTGCCCCCACCTCATACTTGTGCTGCCCTGACAGTCCCAGGGGAGCCCTCCAAACTGACATCAGGAACCTGGACTGGTGAGTTTTCTTTCCCAGGGAAAAGAGCCGATGTTTTCGCTCCGAGTCCTGTGGCCGTGGGCCGGCAGCTGACTGCAAAAAATCGGAACATCGAAGGATAAGTCCCAGACAGGAGCTGCCCCCACCTCATACTTGTGCTGCCCTGACAGTCCCAGGGGAGCCCTCCAAACTGACATCAGGAACCTGGACTGGTGAGTTTTCTTTCCCAGGGAAAAGAGCCGATGTTTGCTCTCCGAGTCCTGTGGCCCTGAGCCGGCAGCTGACTGCAAAAAATCCGAACATCGAAGGATAAGTCCCAGACAGGAGCTGCCCCCATCTCATACTTGTGCTGCCCTGACAGTCCCAGGGGAGCCCTACAAACTGACATCAGGAACCTGGACTGGTGAGTTTTCTTTCCCAGGGAAAAGAGCCGATGTTTGCGCTCCGACTCCTGTGGCCCTGAGCGGGCCGCTGAGTGCAAGAAATCCAAACATCGAAGGATAAGTCCCAGACAGGAGCTGCCCCCACCTCATACTTGTGCTGCCCTGAGAGTCCAAAAAGAGCTCTACAAACTGACATCAGGAACCTGGACTGGTGAGTTTTCTTTCTCAGGGAAAAGAGCCGATGTTTGCGCTCCGACTCCTGTGGCCCTGAGCCAGCAGCTGACTGCAAAAAATCCGAACATCGAAGGATAAGTCCCAGATAGGATCTGCCCCCACCTCATACTTGTGCTGCCCTGACAGTCCCAGGGGAGCCCTCCAAACTGACATCAGGAACCTGGACTGGTGAGTTTTCTTTCCCAGGGAAAAGAGCCGATGTTTGCGCTCCGAGTCCTGTGGTCCGGAGCGGGCAGCTGACCGCACAAATTCCGAACATCGAAGGATAAGTCCCAGAAAGGAGCTGCCCCCACCTCATACTTGTGCTGCCCTGACAGTCCCAGGGGAGCCCTACAAACTGACATCAGGAACCTGGACTGGTGAGTTTTCTTTCCCAGGGAAAAGAGCCGATGTTTTCGCTCCGAGTCCTGTGGCCCTGGGCCGGCAGCTGACTGCAAAAAATCGGAACATCGAAGGATAAGTCCCAGACAGGAGCTGCCCCCACCTCATACTTGTGCTGCCCTGAGAGTCCAAAAAGAGCTCTACAAACTGACATCAGGAACCTGGACTGGTGAGTTTTCTTTCCCAGGGAAAAGAGCCGATGTTTGCGCTCCGAGTCCTGTGGCCCTGAGCCGGCAGCTGAGTGCAAGAAATCCAAACATCGTAGGATAAGTCCCAGACAGGAGCTGCCTCCATCTCATACTTGTGCTGCCCTGAGAGTCCAAAATGAACCCTACAAACTGACATCAGGAACCTGGACTGGTGAGTTTTCTTTCCCAGGGAAAAGAGCCAATGTTTGCGCTCCGAGTCCTGTGGCCCTGAGCGGGCAGCTGACTGCAAAAAATCCGAACATCGAAGGATAAGTCCCAGACAGGAGCTGCCTCCATCTCATACTTGTGCTGCCCTGAGAGTCCAAAAAGAACCCTACAAACTGACATCAGGAACCTGGACTGGTGAGTTTTCTTTCCCAGGGAAAAGAGCCGATGTTTGCGCTCCGAGTCCTGTGGCCCTGAGCCGGCAGCTGAGTGCAAAAAATCCGAACATCGAAGGATAAGTCCCACACAGGAGCTGCCCCCATCTCATACTTGTGCTGCCCTGACAGTCCCAGGGGAGCCCTACAAACTGACATCAGGAACCTGGACTGGTGAGTTTTCTTTCCCAGGGAAAAGAGCCGATGTTTTCGCTCCGAGTCCGGTGGCCGTGGGCCGGCAGCTGACTGCAAAAAATCGGAACATCGAAGGATAAGTCCCAGACAGGAGCTGCCCCCACCTCATACTTGTGCTGCCCTGAGAGTCCAAAAAGAGCTCTACAAACTGACATCAGGAACCTGGACTGGTGAGTTTTCTTTCCCAGGGAAAAGAGCCGATGTTTGCTCTCCGAGTCCTTTGGTCCTCAGCGGGCAGCTGAGTGCAAGAAATCCAAACATCGAAGGATAATTCCCAGACAGGAGCTGCCTCCATCTCATACTTGTGCTGCCCTGAGAGTCCAAAATGAACCCTACAAACTGACATCAGGAACCTGGACTGGTGAGTTTTCTTTCCCAGGGAAAAGAGCCGATGTTTGCGCTCCGAGTCCTGTGGCCCTGAGCCGGCAGCTGACTGCAAAAAATCCGAACATCGAAGGATAAGTCCCAGACAGGAGCTGCCCCCATCTCATACTTGTGCTGCCCTGAGAGTCCAAAAAGGGCCCTACAAACTGACATCAGGAACCTGGACTGGTGAGTTTTCTTTCCCAGGGAAAAGAGCCGATGTTTGCGCTCCGACTTCTGTGGCCCTGAGCGGGCAGCTGAGTGCAAGAAATCCAATGATCGAAGGATAAGTCCCAGACAGGAGCTGCCCCCACCTCATACTTGTGCTGCCCTGAGAGTCCAAAAAGAGCTCTACAAACTGACATCAGGAACCTGGACTGGTGAGTTTTCTTTCCCAGGGAAAAGAGCCGATGTTTGCGCTCCGAGTCCTGTGGCCCTGAGCCGGCAGCTGACTGCAAAAAATCCGAACATCGAAGGATAAGTCCCAGACAGGAGCTGCCCCCACCTCATACTTGTGCTGCCCTGACAGTCCCAGGGGAGCCCTCCAAACTGACATCAGGAACCTGGACTGGTGAGTTTTCTTTCCCAGGGAAAAGAGCCGATGTTTTCGCTCCGAGTCGTGTGGCCGTGGGCCGGCAGCTGACTGCAAAAAATCGGAACATCGAAGGATAAGTCCCAGACAGGAGCTGCCCCCACCTCATACTTGTGCTGCCCTGACAGTCCCAGGGGAGCCCTCCAAACTGACATCAGGAACCTGGACTGGTGAGTTTTCTTTCCCAGGGAAAAGAGCCGATGTTTGCTCTCCGAGTCCTGTGGCCCTGAGCCGGCAGCTGACTGCAAAAAATCCGAACATCGAAGGATAAGTCCCAGACAGGAGCTGCCCCCATCTCATACTTGTGCTGCCCTGACAGTCCCAGGGGAGCCCTACAAACTGACATCAGGAACCTGGACTGGTGAGTTTTCTTTCCCAGGGAAAAGAGCCGATGTTTGCGCTCCGACTCCTGTGGCCCTGAGCGGGCCGCTGAGTGCAAGAAATCCAAACATCGAAGGATAAGTCCCAGACAGGAGCTGCCCCCACCTCATACTTGTGCTGCCCTGAGAGTCCAAAAAGAGCTCTACAAACTGACATCAGGAACCTGGACTGGTGAGTTTTCTTTCTCAGGGAAAAGAGCCGATGTTTGCGCTCCGACTCCTGTGGCCCTGAGCCAGCAGCTGACTGCAAAAAATCCGAACATCGAAGGATAAGTCCCAGATAGGATCTGCCCCCACCTCATACTTGTGCTGCCCTGACAGTCCCAGGGGAGCCCTCCAAACTGACATCAGGAACCTGGACTGGTGAGTTTTCTTTCCCAGGGAAAAGAGCCGATGTTTGCGCTCCGAGTCCTGTGGTCCGGAGCGGGCAGCTGACCGCACAAATTCCGAACATCGAAGGATAAGTCCCAGAAAGGAGCTGCCCCCACCTCATACTTGTGCTGCCCTGACAGTCCCAGGGGAGCCCTACAAACTGACATCAGGAACCTGGACTGGTGAGTTTTCTTTCCCAGGGAAAAGAGCCGATGTTTTCGCTCCGAGTCCTGTGGCCCTGGGCCGGCAGCTGACTGCAAAAAATCGGAACATCGAAGGATAAGTCCCAGACAGGAGCTGCCCCCACCTCATACTTGTGCTGCCCTGAGAGTCCAAAAAGAGCTCTACAAACTGACATCAGGAACCTGGACTGGTGAGTTTTCTTTCCCAGGGAAAAGAGCCGATGTTTGCGCTCCGAGTCCTGTGGCCCTGAGCCGGCAGCTGAGTGCAAGAAATCCAAACATCGTAGGATAAGTCCCAGACAGGAGCTGCCCCCATCTCATACTTGTGCTGCCCTGAGAGTCTAAAAAGGGCCCTACAAACTGACATCAGGAACCTGGACTGGTGAGTTTTCTTTCCCAGGGAAAAGAGCCGATGTTTGCGCTCCGAGTCCTGTGGCCCTGAGCGAGCAGCTGACCGCACAAATTCCGAAGATCGAAGGATAAGTCCCAGAAAGGAGCTGCCCCCATCTCATACTTGTGCTGCCCTGACAGTCCCAGTGGAGCCCTACAAACGGACATCAGGAACCTGGACTGGTGAGTTTTCTTTCCCAGGGAAAAGAGCCGATGTTTGCGCCCCGAGTCCTGTGGCCGTGAGACGGCAGCTGACCGCACAAATTCCGAACATCGAAGGATAAGTCCCAGAAAGGAGCTGCCCCCACCTCATACTTGTGCTGCCCTCACAGTCTCAGGGGAGCCCTACAAACTGACATCAGGAACCTGGACTGGTGAGTTTTCTTTCCCAGGGAAAAGAGCCGATGTTTGCTCTCCGAGTCCTGTGGCCCTGAGCCGGCAGCTGACTGCAAAAAATCGGAACATCGAAGGATAAGTCCCAGACAGGATCTGCCCCCACCTCATACTTGTGCTGCTCTGAGAGTCCAAAAAGAGCTCTACAAACGGACATCAGGAACCTGGACTGGTGAGTTTTCTTTCCCAGGGAAAAGAGCCAATGTTTGCGCTCCGAGTCCTGTGGCCCTGAGCGGGCAGCTGACTGCAAAAAATCCGAACATCGAAGGATAAGTCCCAGACAGGAGCTGCCTCCATCTCATACTTGTGCTGCCCTGAGAGTCCAAAAAGAACCCTACAAACTGACATCAGGAACCTGGACTGGTGAGTTTTCTTTCCCAGGGAAAAGAGCCGATGTTTGCGCTCCGAGTCCTGTGGCCCTGAGCCGGCAGCTGAGTGCAAAAAATCCGAACATCGAAGGATAAGTCCCACACAGGAGCTGCCCCCATCTCATACTTGTGCTGCCCTGACAGTCCCAGGGGAGCCCTACAAACTGACATCAGGAACCTGGACTGGTGAGTTTTCTTTCCCAGGGAAAAGAGCCGATGTTTTCGCTCCGAGTCCGGTGGCCGTGGGCCGGCAGCTGACTGCAAAAAATCGGAACATCGAAGGATAAGTCCCAGACAGGAGCTGCCCCCACCTCATACTTGTGCTGCCCTGAGAGTCCAAAAAGAGCTCTACAAACTGACATCAGGAACCTGGACTGGTGAGTTTTCTTTCCCAGGGAAAAGAGCCGATGTTTGCTCTCCGAGTCCTTTGGTCCTCAGCGGGCAGCTGAGTGCAAGAAATCCAAACATCGAAGGATAATTCCCAGACAGGAGCTGCCTCCATCTCATACTTGTGCTGCCCTGAGAGTCCAAAATGAACCCTACAAACTGACATCAGGAACCTGGACTGGTGAGTTTTCTTTCCCAGGGAAAAGAGCCGATGTTTGCGCTCCGAGTCCTGTGGCCCTGAGCCGGCAGCTGACTGCAAAAAATCCGAACATCGAAGGATAAGTCCCAGACAGGAGCTGCCCCCATCTCATACTTGTGCTGCCCTGAGAGTCCAAAAAGGGCCCTACAAACTGACATCAGGAACCTGGACTGGTGAGTTTTCTTTCCCAGGGAAAAGAGCCGATGTTTGCGCTCCGACTTCTGTGGCCCTGAGCGGGCAGCTGAGTGCAAGAAATCCAAAGATCGAAGGATAAGTCCCAGACAGGAGCTGCCCCCACCTCATACTTGTGCTGCCCTGAGAGTCCAAAAAGAGCTCTACAAACTGACATCAGGAACCTGGACTGGTGAGTTTTCTTTCCCAGGGAAAAGAGCCGATGTTTGCGCTCCGAGTCCTGTGGCCCTGAGCCGGCAGCTGACTGCAAAAAATCCGAACATCGAAGGATAAGTCCCAGACAGGAGCTGCCCCCACCTCATACTTGTGCTGCCCTGACAGTCCCAGGGGAGCCCTCCAAACTGACATCAGGAACCTGGACTGGTGAGTTTTCTTTCCCAGGGAAAAGAGCCGATGTTTTCGCTCCGAGTCCTGTGGCCGTGGGCCGGCAGCTGACTGCAAAAAATCGGAACATCGAAGGATAAGTCCCAGACAGGAGCTGCCCCCACCTCATACTTGTGCTGCCCTGACAGTCCCAGGGGAGCCCTCCAAACTGACATCAGGAACCTGGACTGGTGAGTTTTCTTTCCCAGGGAAAAGAGCCGATGTTTGCTCTCCGAGTCCTGTGGCCCTGAGCCGGCAGCTGACTGCAAAAAATCCGAACATCGAAGGATAAGTCCCAGACAGGAGCTGCCCCCATCTCATACTTGTGCTGCCCTGACAGTCCCAGGGGAGCCCTACAAACTGACATCAGGAACCTGGACTGGTGAGTTTTCTTTCCCAGGGAAAAGAGCCGATGTTTGCGCTCCGACTCCTGTGGCCCTGAGCGGGCCGCTGAGTGCAAGAAATCCAAACATCGAAGGATAAGTCCCAGACAGGAGCTGCCCCCACCTCATACTTGTGCTGCCCTGAGAGTCCAAAAAGAGCTCTACAAACTGACATCAGGAACCTGGACTGGTGAGTTTTCTTTCTCAGGGAAAAGAGCCGATGTTTGCGCTCCGACTCCTGTGGCCCTGAGCCAGCAGCTGACTGCAAAAAATCCGAACATCGAAGGATAAGTCCCAGATAGGATCTGCCCCCACCTCATACTTGTGCTGCCCTGACAGTCCCAGGGGAGCCCTCCAAACTGACATCAGGAACCTGGACTGGTGAGTTTTCTTTCCCAGGGAAAAGAGCCGATGTTTGCGCTCCGAGTCCTGTGGTCCGGAGCGGGCAGCTGACCGCACAAATTCCGAACATCGAAGGATAAGTCCCAGAAAGGAGCTGCCCCCACCTCATACTTGTGCTGCCCTGACAGTCCCAGGGGAGCCCTACAAACTGACATCAGGAACCTGGACTGGTGAGTTTTCTTTCCCAGGGAAAAGAGCCGATGTTTTCGCTCCGAGTCCTGTGGCCCTGGGCCGGCAGCTGACTGCAAAAAATCGGAACATCGAAGGATAAGTCCCAGACAGGAGCTGCCCCCACCTCATACTTGTGCTGCCCTGAGAGTCCAAAAAGAGCTCTACAAACTGACATCAGGAACCTGGACTGGTGAGTTTTCTTTCCCAGGGAAAAGAGCCGATGTTTGCGCTCCGAGTCCTGTGGCCCTGAGCCGGCAGCTGAGTGCAAGAAATCCAAACATCGTAGGATAAGTCCCAGACAGGAGCTGCCCCCATCTCATACTTGTGCTGCCCTGAGAGTCTAAAAAGGGCCCTACAAACTGACATCAGGAACCTGGACTGGTGAGTTTTCTTTCCCAGGGAAAAGAGCCGATGTTTGCGCTCCGAGTCCTGTGGCCCTGAGCGAGCAGCTGACCGCACAAATTCCGAACATCGAAGGATAAGTCCCAGAAAGGAGCTGCCCCCATCTCATACTTGTGCTGCCCTGACAGTCCCAGTGGAGCCCTACAAACGGACATCAGGAACCTGGACTGGTGAGTTTTCTTTCCCAGGGAAAAGAGCCGATGTTTGCGCCCCGAGTCCTGTGGCCGTGAGACGGCAGCTGACCGCACAAATTCCGAACATCGAAGGATAAGTCCCAGAAAGGAGCTGCCCCCACCTCATACTTGTGCTGCCCTCACAGTCTCAGGGGAGCCCTACAAACTGACATCAGGAACCTGGACTGGTGAGTTTTCTTTCCCAGGGAAAAGAGCCGATGTTTGCTCTCCGAGTCCTGTGGCCCTGAGCCGGCAGCTGACTGCAAAAAATCGGAACATCGAAGGATAAGTCCCAGACAGGATCTGCCCCCACCTCATACTTGTGCTGCTCTGAGAGTCCAAAAAGAGCTCTACAAACGGACATCAGGAACCTGGACTGGTGAGTTTTCTTTCCCAGGGAAAAGAGCCAATGTTTGCGCTCCGAGTCCTGTGGCCCTGAGCGGGCAGCTGACTGCAAAAAATCCGAACATCGAAGGATAAGTCCCAGACAGGAGCTGCCTCCATCTCATACTTGTGCTGCCCTGAGAGTCCAAAAAGAACCCTACAAACTGACATCAGGAACCTGGACTGGTGAGTTTTCTTTCCCAGGGAAAAGAGCCGATGTTTGCGCTCCGAGTCCTGTGGCCCTGAGCCGGCAGCTGAGTGCAAAAAATCCGAACATCGAAGGATAAGTCCCACACAGGAGCTGCCCCCATCTCATACTTGTGCTGCCCTGACAGTACCAGGGGAGCCCTACAAACTGACATCAGGAACCTGGACTGGTGAGTTTTCTTTCCCAGGGAAAAGAGCCGATGTTTTCGCTCCGAGTCCGGTGGCCGTGGGCCGGCAGCTGACTGCAAAAAATCGGAACATCGAAGGATAAGTCCCAGACAGGAGCTGCCCCCACCTCATACTTGTGCTGCCCTGAGAGTCCAAAAAGAGCTCTACAAACTGACATCAGGAACCTGGACTGGTGAGTTTTCTTTCCCAGGGAAAAGAGCCGATGTTTGCTCTCCGAGTCCTTTGGTCCTCAGCGGGCAGCTGAGTGCAAGAAATCCAAACATCGAAGGATAATTCCCAGACAGGAGCTGCCTCCATCTCATACTTGTGCTGCCCTGAGAGTCCAAAATGAACCCTACAAACTGACATCAGGAACCTGGACTGGTGAGTTTTCTTTCCCAGGGAAAAGAGCCGATGTTTGCGCTCCGAGTCCTGTGGCCCTGAGCCGGCAGCTGACTGCAAAAAATCCGAACATCGAAGGATAAGTCCCAGACAGGAGCTGCCCCCATCTCATACTTGTGCTGCCCTGAGAGTCCAAAAAGGGCCCTACAAACTGACATCAGGAACCTGGACTGGTGAGTTTTCTTTCCCAGGGAAAAGAGCCGATGTTTGCGCTCCGACTTCTGTGGCCCTGAGCGGGCAGCTGAGTGCAAGAAATCCAAAGATCGAAGGATAAGTCCCAGACAGGAGCTGCCCCCACCTCATACTTGTGCTGCCCTGAGAGTCCAAAAAGAGCTCTACAAACTGACATCAGGAACCTGGACTGGTGAGTTTTCTTTCCCAGGGAAAAGAGCCGATGTTTGCGCTCCGAGTCCTGTGGCCCTGAGCCGGCAGCTGACTGCAAAAAATCCGAACATCGAAGGATAAGTCCCAGACAGGAGCTGCCCCCACCTCATACTTGTGCTGCCCTGACAGTCCCAGGGGAGCCCTCCAAACTGACATCAGGAACCTGGACTGGTGAGTTTTCTTTCCCAGGGAAAAGAGCCGATGTTTTCGCTCCGAGTCCTGTGGCCGTGGGCCGGCAGCTGACTGCAAAAAATCGGAACATCGAAGGATAAGTCCCAGACAGGAGCTGCCCCCACCTCATACTTGTGCTGCCCTGACAGTCCCAGGGGAGCCCTCCAAACTGACATCAGGAACCTGGACTGGTGAGTTTTCTTTCCCAGGGAAAAGAGCCGATGTTTGCTCTCCGAGTCCTGTGGCCCTGAGCCGGCAGCTGACTGCAAAAAATCCGAACATCGAAGGATAAGTCCCAGACAGGAGCTGCCCCCATCTCATACTTGTGCTGCCCTGACAGTCCCAGGGGAGCCCTACAAACTGACATCAGGAACCTGGACTGGTGAGTTTTCTTTCCCAGGGAAAAGAGCCGATGTTTGCGCTCCGACTCCTGTGGCCCTGAGCGGGCCGCTGAGTGCAAGAAATCCAAACATCGAAGGATAAGTCCCAGACAGGAGCTGCCCCCACCTCATACTTGTGCTGCCCTGAGAGTCCAAAAAGAGCTCTACAAACTGACATCAGGAACCTGGACTGGTGAGTTTTCTTTCTCAGGGAAAAGAGCCGATGTTTGCGCTCCGACTCCTGTGGCCCTGAGCCAGCAGCTGACTGCAAAAAATCCGAACATCGAAGGATAAGTCCCAGATAGGATCTGCCCCCACCTCATACTTGTGCTGCCCTGACAGTCCCAGGGGAGCCCTCCAAACTGACATCAGGAACCTGGACTGGTGAGTTTTCTTTCCCAGGGAAAAGAGCCGATGTTTGCGCTCCGAGTCCTGTGGTCCGGAGCGGGCAGCTGACCGCACAAATTCCGAACATCGAAGGATAAGTCCCAGAAAGGAGCTGCCCCCACCTCATACTTGTGCTGCCCTGACAGTCCCAGGGGAGCCCTACAAACTGACATCAGGAACCTGGACTGGTGAGTTTTCTTTCCCAGGGAAAAGAGCCGATGTTTGCGCTCCGAGTCCTGTGGCCCTGGGCCGGCAGCTGACTGCAAAAAATCGGAACATCGAAGGATAAGTCCCAGACAGGAGCTGCCCCCACCTCATACTTGTGCTGCCCTGAGAGTCCAAAAAGAGCTCTACAAACTGACATCAGGAACCTGGACTGGTGAGTTTTCTTTCCCAGGGAAAAGAGCCGATGTTTGCGCTCCGAGTCCTGTGGCCCTGAGCCGGCAGCTGAGTGCAAGAAATCCAAACATCGTAGGATAAGTCCCAGACAGGAGATGCCCCCATCTCATACTTGTGCTGCAATGAGAGTCTAAAAAGGGCCCTACAAACTGACATCAGGAACCTGGACTGGTGAGTTTTCTTTCCCAGGGAAAAGAGCCGATGTTTGCGCTCCGAGTCCTTTGGCCCTAAACGAGCAGCTGACCGCACAAATTCCGAACATCGAAGGATAAGTCCCAGAAAGGAGCTGCCCCCATCTCATACTTGTGCTGCCCTGACAGTCCCAGGGGAGCCCTACAAACTGACATCAGGAACCTGGACTGGTGAGTTTTCTCTCCCAGGGAAAAGAGCCGATGTTTGCGCCCCGAGTCCTGTGGCCATGAGCGGGCAGCTGACCGCACAAATTCCGAACATCGAAGGATAAGTCCCAGAAAGGAGCTGCCCCCACCTCATACTTGTGCTGCCCTGACAGTCTCAGGGGAGCCCTACAAACTGACATCAGGAACCTGGACTGGTGAGTTTTCTTTCCCAAGGAAAAGAGCCGATGTTTGCTCTCCGAGTCCTGTGGCCCTGAGCGGGCAGCTGACTGCAAAAAATCCGAACATCGAAGGATAAGTCCCAGACAGGATCTGCCCCCACCTCATAATTGTGCTGCTCTGAGAGTCCAAAAAGAGCTCTACAAACGGACATCAGGAACCTGGACTGGTGAGTTTTCTTTCCCAGGGAAAAGAACCAATGTTTGCGCTCCGAGTCCTGTGGCCCTGAGCGGGCAGCTGACTGCAAAAAATCCGAACATCGAAGGATAAGTCCCAGACAGGAGCTGCCTCCATCTCATACTTGTGCTGCCCTGGGAGTCCAAAAAGAACCCTACAAACTGACATCAGGAACCTGGACTGGTGAGTTTTCTCTCCCAGGGAAAAGAGCCGATGTTTGCGCCCCGAGTCCTGTGGCCATGAGCGGGCAGCTGACCGCACAAATTCCGAACATCGAAGGATAAGTCCCAGAAAGGAGCTGCCCCCACCTCATACTTGTGCTGCCCTGACAGTCTCAGGGGAGCCCTACAAACTGACATCAGGAACCTGGACTGGTGAGTTTTCTTTCCCAAGGAAAAGAGCCGATGTTTGCTCTCCGAGTCCTGTGGCCCTGAGCTGGCAGCTGACTGCAAAATATCTGAACATCGAAGGATAAGTCCCAGACAGGAGCTGCCCCCATCTCATACTTGTGCTGCCCTGAGAGTCCAAAAAGGGCCCTACAAATTGACATCAGGAACCTGGACTGGTGAGTTTTCTTTCCCAGGGAAAAGAGCCGATGTTTGCGCTCCGAGTCCTGTGGCCCTGAGCGGGCAGCTGACCGCACAAATTCCGAACATCAAAGGATAAGTCCCAGACAGGATCTGCCCCCACCTCATACTTGTGCTGCCCTGACAGTCCCAGGGGAGCCCTCCAAACTGACATCAGGAACCTGGACTGGTGAGTTTTCTTTCCCAGGGAAAAGAGCCGATGTTTGCGCTCCGAGTCCTGTGGCCCTGAGCCGGCCGCTGACTGCAAAAAATCGGAACATCGAAGGATAAGTCCCAGACAGGAGCTGCCCCCATCTCATACTTGTGCTGCCCTGGGAGTCCAAAAAGGGCCCTACAAACTGACATCAGGAACCTGGACTGGTGAGTTTTCTTTCCCAGGGAAAAGAGCCGATGTTTGCGCTCCGAGTCCTGTGGCCCTGAGCGAGCAGCTGACCGCACAAATTCCGAACATCGAAGGATAAGTCCCAGAAAGGAGCTGCCCCCACCTCATACTTGTGCTGCCCTGACAGTCTCAGGGGAGCCCTACAAACTGACATCAGGAACCTGGACTGGTGAGTTTTCTTTCCCTGGGAAAAGAGCCGATGTTTGCTCTCCGAGTCCTGTGGCCCTGAGCCGGCAGCTGACTGCAAAAAATCGGAACATCGAAGGATAAGTCCCAGACAGGATCTGCCCCCACCTCATACTTGTGCTGCTCTGAGAGTCCAAAAAGAGCTCTACAAACGGACATCAGGAACCTGGACTGGTGAGTTTTCTTTCCCAGGGAAAAGAGCCAATGTTTGCGCTCCGAGTCCTGTGGCCCTGAGCGGGCAGCTGACTGCAAAAAATCCGAACATCGAAGGATAAGTCCCAGAAAGGAGCTGCCTCCATCTCATACTTGTGCTGCCCTGAGAGTCCAAAAAGAACCCTACAAACTGACATCAGGAACCTGGACTGGTGAGTTTTCTTTCCCAGGGAAAAGAGCCGATGTTTGCGCTCCGAGTCCTGTGGCCCTGAGCCGGCAGCTGAGTGCAAAAAATCCAAACATCGAAGGATAAGTCCCACACAGGAGCTGCCCCCATCTCATACTTGTGCTGCCCTGACAGTCCCAGGGGAGCCCTACAAACTGACATCAGGAACCTGGACTGGTGAGTTTTCTTTCCCAGGGAAAAGAGCCGATGTTTTCGCTCCGAGTCCGGTGGCCGTGGGCCGGCAGCTGACTGCAAAAAATCGGAACATCGAAGGATAAGTCCCAGACAGGAGCTGCCCCCACCTCATACTTGTGCTGCCCTGAGAGTCCAAAAAGAGCTCTACAAACTGACATCAGGAACCTGGACTGGTGAGTTTTCTTTCCCAGGGAAAAGAGCCGATGTTTGCTCTCCGAGTCCTTTGGTCCTCAGCGGGCAGCTGAGTGCAAGAAATCCAAACATCGAAGGATAATTCCCAGACAGGAGCTGCCTCCATCTCATACTTGTGCTGCCCTGAGAGTCCAAAATGAACCCTACAAACTGACATCAGGAACCTGGACTGGTGAGTTTTCTTTCCCAGGGAAAAGAGCCGATGTTTGCGCTCCGAGTCCTGTGGCCCTGAGCCGGCAGCTGACTGCAAAAAATCCGAACATCGAAGGATAAGTCCCAGACAGGAGCTGCCCCCATCTCATACTTGTGCTGCCCTGAGAGTCCAAAAAGGGCCCTACAAACTGACATCAGGAACCTGGACTGGTGAGTTTTCTTTCCCAGGGAAAAGAGCCGATGTTTGCGCTCCGAGTCCTGTGGCCCTGAGCCGGCAGCTGACTGCAAAAAATCCGAACATCGAAGGATAAGTCCCAGACAGGAGCTGCCCCCATCTCATACTTGTGCTGCCCTGAGAGTCCAAAAAGGGCCCTACAAACTGACATCAGGAACCTGGACTGGTGAGTTTTCTTTCCCAGGGAAAAGAGCCGATGTTTGCGCTCCGACTTCTGTGGCCCTGAGCGGGCAGCTGAGTGCAAGAAATCCAAAGATCGAAGGATAAGTCCCAGACAGGAGCTGCCCCCACCTCATACTTGTGCTGCCCTGAGAGTCCAAAAAGAGCTCTACAAACTGACATCAGGAACCTGGACTGGTGAGTTTTCTTTCCCAGGGAAAAGAGCCGATGTTTGCGCTCCGAGTCCTGTGGCCCTGAGCCGGCAGCTGACTGCAAAAAATCCGAACATCGAAGGATAAGTCCCAGACAGGAGCTGCCCCCACCTCATACTTGTGCTGCCCTGACAGTCCCAGGGGAGCCCTCCAAACTGACATCAGGAACCTGGACTGGTGAGTTTTCTTTCCCAGGGAAAAGAGCCGATGTTTTCGCTCCGAGTCCTGTGGCCGTGGGCCGGCAGCTGACTGCAAAAAATCGGAACATCGAAGGATAAGTCCCAGACAGGAGCTGCCCCCACCTCATACTTGTGCTGCCCTGACAGTCCCAGGGGAGCCCTCCAAACTGACATCAGGAACCTGGACTGGTGAGTTTTCTTTCCCAGGGAAAAGAGCCGATGTTTGCTCTCCGAGTCCTGTGGCCCTGAGCCGGCAGCTGACTGCAAAAAATCCGAACATCGAAGGATAAGTCCCAGACAGGAGCTGCCCCCATCTCATACTTGTGCTGCCCTGACAGTCCCAGGGGAGCCCTACAAACTGACATCAGGAACCTGGACTGGTGAGTTTTCTTTCCCAGGGAAAAGAGCCGATGTTTGCGCTCCGACTCCTGTGGCCCTGAGCGGGCCGCTGAGTGCAAGAAATCCAAACATCGAAGGATAAGTCCCAGACAGGAGCTGCCCCCACCTCATACTTGTGCTGCCCTGAGAGTCCAAAAAGAGCTCTACAAACTGACATCAGGAACCTGGACTGGTGAGTTTTCTTTCTCAGGGAAAAGAGCCGATGTTTGCGCTCCGACTCCTGTGGCCCTGAGCCAGCAGCTGACTGCAAAAAATCCGAACATCGAAGGATAAGTCCCAGATAGGATCTGCCCCCACCTCATACTTGTGCTGCCCTGACAGTCCCAGGGGAGCCCTCCAAACTGACATCAGGAACCTGGACTGGTGAGTTTTCTTTCCCAGGGAAAAGAGCCGATGTTTGCGCTCCGAGTCCTGTGGTCCGGAGCGGGCAGCTGACCGCACAAATTCCGAACATCGAAGGATAAGTCCCAGAAAGGAGCTGCCCCCACCTCATACTTGTGCTGCCCTGACAGTCCCAGGGGAGCCCTACAAACTGACATCAGGAACCTGGACTGGTGAGTTTTCTTTCTCAGGGAAAAGAGCCGATGTTTTCGCTCCGAGTCCTGTGGCCCTGGGCCGGCAGCTGACTGCAAAAAATCGGAACATCGAAGGATAAGTCCCAGACAGGAGCTGCCCCCACCTCATACTTGTGCTGCCCTGAGAGTCCAAAAAGAGCTCTACAAACTGACATCAGGAACCTGGACTGGTGAGTTTTCTTTCCCAGGGAAAAGAGCCGATGTTTGCGCTCCGAGTCCTGTGGCCCTGAGCCGGCAGCTGAGTGCAAGAAATCCAAACATCGTAGGATAAGTCCCAGACAGGAGATGCCCCCATCTCATACTTGTGCTGCAATGAGAGTCTAAAAAGGGCCCTACAAACTGACATCAGGAACCTGGACTGGTGAGTTTTCTTTCCCAGGGAAAAGAGCCGATGTTTGCGCTCCGAGTCCTTTGGCCCTAAACGAGCAGCTGACCGCACAAATTCCGAACATCGAAGGATAAGTCCCAGAAAGGAGCTGCCCCCATCTCATACTTGTGCTGCCCTGACAGTCCCAGGGGAGCCCTACAAACTGACATCAGGAACCTGGACTGGTGAGTTTTCTCTCCCAGGGAAAAGAGCCGATGTTTGCGCCCCGAGTCCTGTGGCCATGAGCGGGCAGCTGACCGCACAAATTCCGAACATCGAAGGATAAGTCCCAGAAAGGAGCTGCCCCCACCTCATACTTGTGCTGCCCTGACAGTCTCAGGGGAGCCCTACAAACTGACATCAGGAACCTGGACTGGTGAGTTTTCTTTCCCAAGGAAAAGAGCCGATGTTTGCTCTCCGAGTCCTGTGGCCCTGAGCGGGCAGCTGACTGCAAAAAATCCGAACATCGAAGGATAAGTCCCAGACAGGATCTGCCCCCACCTCATAATTGTGCTGCTCTGAGAGTCCAAAAAGAGCTCTACAAACGGACATCAGGAACCTGGACTGGTGAGTTTTCTTTCCCAGGGAAAAGAACCAATGTTTGCGCTCCGAGTCCTGTGGCCCTGAGCGGGCAGCTGACTGCAAAAAATCCGAACATCGAAGGATAAGTCCCAGACAGGAGCTGCCTCCATCTCATACTTGTGCTGCCCTGGGAGTCCAAAAAGAACCCTACAAACTGACATCAGGAACCTGGACTGGTGAGTTTTCTCTCCCAGGGAAAAGAGCCGATGTTTGCGCCCCGAGTCCTGTGGCCATGAGCGGGCAGCTGACCGCACAAATTCCGAACATCGAAGGATAAGTCCCAGAAAGGAGCTGCCCCCACCTCATACTTGTGCTGCCCTGACAGTCTCAGGGGAGCCCTACAAACTGACATCAGGAACCTGGACTGGTGAGTTTTCTTTCCCTGGGAAAAGAGCCGATGTTTGCTCTCCGAGTCCTGTGGCCCTGAGCCGGCAGCTGACTGCAAAAAATCGGAACATCGAAGGATAAGTCCCAGACAGGATCTGCCCCCACCTCATACTTGTGCTGCTCTGAGAGTCCAAAAAGAGCTCTACAAACCGACATCAGGAACCTGGACTGGTGAGTTTTCTTTCCCAGGGAAAAGAGCCAATGTTTGCGCTCCGAGTCCTGTGGCCCTGAGCGGGCAGCTGACTGCAAAAAATCCGAACATCGAAGGATAAGTCCCAGACAGGAGCTGCCTCCATCTCATACTTGTGCTGCCCTGAGAGTCCAAAAAGAACCCTACAAACTGACATCAGGAACCTGGACTGGTGAGTTTTCTTTCCCAGGGAAAAGAGCCGATGTTTGCGCTCCGAGTC
The DNA here is from genome assembly GCF_048771995.1 of Taeniopygia guttata. NCBI lineage: Eukaryota > Metazoa > Chordata > Aves > Passeriformes > Estrildidae > Taeniopygia > Taeniopygia guttata. The sequence goes on along the minus strand of NC_133063.1, from coordinate 1,897,753 downwards.
CTGTGGCCCTGAGCCGGCAGCTGAGTGCAAAAAATCCGAACATCGAAGGATAAGTCCCACACAGGAGCTGCCCCCATCTCATACTTGTGCTGCCCTGACAGTCCCAGGGGAGCCCTACAAACTGACATCAGGAACCTGGACTGGTGAGTTTTCTTTCCCAGGGAAAAGAGCCGATGTTTTCGCTCCGAGTCCGGTGGCCGTGGGCCGGCAGCTGACTGCAAAAAATCGGAACATCGAAGGATAAGTCCCAGACAGGAGCTGCCCCCACCTCATACTTGTGCTGCCCTGAGAGTCCAAAAAGAGCTCTACAAACTGACATCAGGAACCTGGACTGGTGAGTTTTCTTTCCCAGGGAAAAGAGCCGATGTTTGCTCTCCGAGTCCTTTGGTCCTCAGCGGGCAGCTGAGTGCAAGAAATCCAAACATCGAAGGATAATTCCCAGACAGGAGCTGCCTCCATCTCATACTTGTGCTGCCCTGAGAGTCCAAAATGAACCCTACAAACTGACATCAGGAACCTGGACTGGTGAGTTTTCTTTCCCAGGGAAAAGAGCCGATGTTTGCGCTCCGAGTCCTGTGGCCCTGAGCCGGCAGCTGACTGCAAAAAATCCGAACATCGAAGGATAAGTCCCAGACAGGAGCTGCCCCCATCTCATACTTGTGCTGCCCTGAGAGTCCAAAAAGGGCCCTACAAACTGACATCAGGAACCTGGACTGGTGAGTTTTCTTTCCCAGGGAAAAGAGCCGATGTTTGCGCTCCGACTTCGGTGGCCCTGAGCGGGCAGCTGAGTGCAAGAAATCCAAAGATCGAAGGATAAGTCCCAGACAGGAGCTGCCCCCACCTCATACTTGTGCTGCCCTGAGAGTCCAAAAAGAGCTCTACAAACTGACATCAGGAACCTGGACTGGTGAGTTTTCTTTCCCAGGGAAAAGAGCCGATGTTTGCGCTCCGAGTCCTGTGGCCCTGAGCCGGCAGCTGACTGCAAAAAATCCGAACATCGAAGGATAAGTCCCAGACAGGAGCTGCCCCCACCTCATACTTGTGCTGCCCTGACAGTCCCAGGGGAGCCCTCCAAACTGACATCAGGAACCTGGACTGGTGAGTTTTCTTTCCCAGGGAAAAGAGCCGATGTTTTCGCTCCGAGTCCTGTGGCCGTGGGCCGGCAGCTGACTGCAAAAAATCGGAACATCGAAGGATAAGTCCCAGACAGGAGCTGCCCCCACCTCATACTTGTGCTGCCCTGACAGTCCCAGGGGAGCCCTCCAAACTGACATCAGGAACCTGGACTGGTGAGTTTTCTTTCCCAGGGAAAAGAGCCGATGTTTGCTCTCCGAGTCCTGTGGCCCTGAGCCGGCAGCTGACTGCAAAAAATCCGAACATCGAAGGATAAGTCCCAGACAGGAGCTGCCCCCATCTCATACTTGTGCTGCCCTGACAGTCCCAGGGGAGCCCTACAAACTGACATCAGGAACCTGGACTGGTGAGTTTTCTTTCCCAGGGAAAAGAGCCGATGTTTGCGCTCCGACTCCTGTGGCCCTGAGCGGGCCGCTGAGTGCAAGAAATCCAAACATCGAAGGATAAGTCCCAGACAGGAGCTGCCCCCACCTCATACTTGTGCTGCCCTGAGAGTCCAAAAAGAGCTCTACAAACTGACATCAGGAACCTGGACTGGTGAGTTTTCTTTCTCAGGGAAAAGAGCCGATGTTTGCGCTCCGACTCCTGTGGCCCTGAGCCAGCAGCTGACTGCAAAAAATCCGAACATCGAAGGATAAGTCCCAGATAGGATCTGCCCCCACCTCATACTTGTGCTGCCCTGACAGTCCCAGGGGAGCCCTCCAAACTGACATCAGGAACCTGGACTGGTGAGTTTTCTTTCCCAGGGAAAAGAGCCGATGTTTGCGCTCCGAGTCCTGTGGTCCGGAGCGGGCAGCTGACCGCACAAATTCCGAACATCGAAGGATAAGTCCCAGAAAGGAGCTGCCCCCACCTCATACTTGTGCTGCCCTGACAGTCCCAGGGGAGCCCTACAAACTGACATCAGGAACCTGGACTGGTGAGTTTTCTTTCCCAGGGAAAAGAGCCGATGTTTTCGCTCCGAGTCCTGTGGCCCTGGGCCGGCAGCTGACTGCAAAAAATCGGAACATCGAAGGATAAGTCCCAGACAGGAGCTGCCCCCACCTCATACTTGTGCTGCCCTGAGAGTCCAAAAAGAGCTCTACAAACTGACATCAGGAACCTGGACTGGTGAGTTTTCTTTCCCAGGGAAAAGAGCCGATGTTTGCGCTCCGACTCCTGTGGCCCTGAGCCAGCAGCTGACTGCAAAAAATCCGAACATCGAAGGATAAGTCCCAGATAGGATCTGCCCCCACCTCATACTTGTGCTGCCCTGAGAGTTCCTGGGGAGCCCTACAAACTGACATCAGGAACCTGGACTGGTGAGTTTTCTTTCCCAGGGAAAAGAGCCGATGTTTGCGCTCCGAGTCCTGTGGTCCGGAGCGGGCAGCTGACCGCACAAATTCCGAACATCGAAGGATAAGTCCCAGAAAGGAGCTGCCCCCACCTCATACTTGTGCTGCCCTGACAGTCCCAGGGGAGCCCTACAAACTGACATCAGGAACCTGGACTGGTGAGTTTTCTTTCCCAGGGAAAAGAGCCGATGTTTGCGCTCCGAGTCCTGTGGCCGTGGGCCGGCAGCTGACTGCAAAAAATCGGAACATCGAAGGATAAGTCCCAGACAGGAGCTGCCCCCACCTCATACTTGTGCTGCCCTGACAGTCCCAGGGGAGCCCTCCAAACTGACATCAGGAACCTGGACTGGTGAGTTTTCTTTCCCAGGGAAAAGAGCCGATGTTTGCTCTCCGAGTCCTGTGGCCCTGAGCCGGCAGCTGACTGCAAAAAATCCGAACATCGAAGGATAAGTCCCAGACAGGAGCTGCCCCCATCTCATACTTGTGCTGCCCTGACAGTCCCAGGGGAGCCCTACAAACTGACATCAGGAACCTGGACTGGTGAGTTTTCTTTCCCAGGGAAAAGAGCCGATGTTTGCGCTCCGACTCCTGTGGCCCTGAGCGGGCCGCTGAGTGCAAGAAATCCAAACATCGAAGGATAAGTCCCAGACAGGAGCTGCCCCCACCTCATACTTGTGCTGCCCTGAGAGTCCAAAAAGAGCTCTACAAACTGACATCAGGAACCTGGACTGGTGAGTTTTCTTTCTCAGGGAAAAGAGCCGATGTTTGCGCTCCGACTCCTGTGGCCCTGAGCCAGCAGCTGACTGCAAAAAATCCGAACATCGAAGGATAAGTCCCAGATAGGATCTGCCCCCACCTCATACTTGTGCTGCCCTGACAGTCCCAGGGGAGCCCTCCAAACTGACATCAGGAACCTGGACTGGTGAGTTTTCTTTCCCAGGGAAAAGAGCCGATGTTTGCGCTCCGAGTCCTGTGGTCCGGAGCGGGCAGCTGACCGCACAAATTCCGAACATCGAAGGATAAGTCCCAGAAAGGAGCTGCCCCCACCTCATACTTGTGCTGCCCTGACAGTCCCAGGGGAGCCCTACAAACTGACATCAGGAACCTGGACTGGTGAGTTTTCTTTCCCAGGGAAAAGAGCCGATGTTTTCGCTCCGAGTCCTGTGGCCCTGGGCCGGCAGCTGACTGCAAAAAATCGGAACATCGAAGGATAAGTCCCAGACAGGAGCTGCCCCCACCTCATACTTGTGCTGCCCTGAGAGTCCAAAAAGAGCTCTACAAACTGACATCAGGAACCTGGACTGGTGAGTTTTCTTTCCCAGGGAAAAGAGCCGATGTTTGCGCTCCGACTCCTGTGGCCCTGAGCCAGCAGCTGACTGCAAAAAATCCGAACATCGAAGGATAAGTCCCAGATAGGATCTGCCCCCACCTCATACTTGTGCTGCCCTGAGAGTTCCTGGGGAGCCCTACAAACTGACATCAGGAACCTGGACTGGTGAGTTTTCTTTCCCAGGGAAAAGAGCCGATGTTTGCGCTCCGAGTCCTGTGGTCCGGAGCGGGCAGCTGACCGCACAAATTCCGAACATCGAAGGATAAGTCCCAGAAAGGAGCTGCCCCCACCTCATACTTGTGCTGCCCTGACAGTCCCAGGGGAGCCCTACAAACTGACATCAGGAACCTGGACTGGTGAGTTTTCTTTCCCAGGGAAAAGAGCCGATGTTTGCGCTCCGAGTCCTGTGGCCCTGGGCCGGCAGCTGACTGCAAAAAATCGGAACATCGAAGGATAAGTCCCAGACAGGAGCTGCCCCCACCTCATACTTGTGCTGCCCTGAGAGTCCAAAAAGAGCTCTACAAACTGACATCAGGAACCTGGACTGGTGAGTTTTCTTTCCCAGGGAAAAGAGCCGATGTTTGCTCTCCGAGTCCTGTGGTCCTCAGCGGGCAGCTGAGTGCAAGAAATCCAAACATCAAAGGATAAGTCCCAGACAGGATCTGCCCCCACCTCATACTTGTGCGGCCCTGAGAGTCCCAGGGGAGCCCTCCAAACTGACATCAGGAACCTGGACTGGTGAGTTTTCTTTCCCAGGGAAAAGAGCCGATGTTTGCGCTCCGAGTCCTGTGGTCCGGAGCGGGCAGCTGACCGCACAAATTCCGAACATCGAAGGATAAGTCCCAGAAAGGAGCTGCCCCCACCTCATACTTGTGCTGCCCTGACAGTCCCAGGGGAGCCCTACAAACTGACATCAGGAACCTGGACTGGTGAGTTTTCTTTCCCAGGGAAAAGACCCAATGTTTGCGCTCCGAGTCCTGTGGCCCTGAGCCGGCAGCTGAGTGCAAAAAATCCGAACATCGAAGGATAAGTCCCAGACAGGAGCTGCCCCCACCTCATACTTGTGCTGCCCTGACAGTCCCAGGGGAGCCCTACAAACTGACATCAGGAACCTGGACTGGTGAGTTTTCTTTCCCAGGGAAAAGAGCCGATGTTTGCGCTCCGAGTCCTGTGGCCCTGAGCCGGCAGCTGAGTGCAAGAAATCCAAACATCGTAGGATAAGTCCCAGACAGGAGATGCCCCCATCTCATACTTGTGCTGCCCTGAGAGTCTAAAAAGGGCTTTACAAACTGACATCAGGAACCTGGACTGGTGAGTTTTCTTTCCCAGGGAAAAGAGCCGATGTTTGCGCTCTGAGTTCTTTGGCCCTGAGCGAGCAGCTGACCGCACAAATTCCGAACATCGAAGGATAAGTCCCAGAAAGGAGCTGCCCCCATCTCATACTTGTGCTGCCCTGACAGTCCCAGGGGAGCCCTACAAACTGACATCAGGAACCTGGACTGGTGAGTTTTCTCTCCCAGGGAAAAGAGCCGATGTTTGCGCCCCGAGTCCTGTGGCCATGAGCGGGCAGCTGACCGCACAAATTCCGAACATCGAAGGATAAGTCCCAGAAAGGAGCTGCCCCCACCTCATACTTGTGCTGCCCTGACAGTCTCAGGGGAGCCCTACAAACTGACATCAGGAACCTGGACTGGTGAGTTTTCTTTCCCAAGGAAAAGAGCCGATGTTTGCTCTCCGAGTCCTGTGGCCCTGAGCGGGCAGCTGACTGCAAAAAATCCGAACATCGAAGGATAAGTCCCAGACAGGATCTGCCCCCACCTCATAATTGTGCTGCTCTGAGAGTCCAAAAAGAGCTCTACAAACGGACATCAGGAACCTGGACTGGTGAGTTTTCTTTCCCAGGGAAAAGAACCAATGTTTGCGCTCCGAGTCCTGTGGCCCTGAGCGGGCAGCTGACTGCAAAAAATCCGAACATCGAAGGATAAGTCCCAGACAGGAGCTGCCTCCATCTCATACTTGTGCTGCCCTGGGAGTCCAAAAAGAACCCTACAAACTGACATCAGGAACCTGGACTGGTGAGTTTTCTCTCCCAGGGAAAAGAGCCGATGTTTGCGCCCCGAGTCCTGTGGCCATGAGCGGGCAGCTGACCGCACAAATTCCGAACATCGAAGGATAAGTCCCAGAAAGGAGCTGCCCCCACCTCATACTTGTGCTGCCCTGACAGTCTCAGGGGAGCCCTACAAACTGACATCAGGAACCTGGACTGGTGAGTTTTCTTTCCCAAGGAAAAGAGCCGATGTTTGCTCTCCGAGTCCTGTGGCCCTGAGCTGGCAGCTGACTGCAAAATATCTGAACATCGAAGGATAAGTCCCAGACAGGAGCTGCCCCCATCTCATACTTGTGCTGCCCTGAGAGTCCAAAAAGGGCCCTACAAACTGACATCAGGAACCTGGACTGGTGAGTTTTCTTTCCCAGGGAAAAGAGCCGATGTTTGCGCTCCGACTCCTGTGGCCCTGAGCGGGCAGCTGAGTGCAAGAAATCCAAACATCGAAGGATAAGTCACAGACAAGAGCTGCCCCCACCTCATACTTGTGCTGCCCTGAGAGTCCAAAAAGAGCTCTACAAACTGACATCAGGAACCTGGACTGGTGAGTTTTCTTTCCCAGGGAAAAGAGCCGATGTTTGCGCTCCGAGTCCTGTGGCCCTGAGCCGGCAGCTGACTGCAAAAAATCGGAACATCGAAGGATAAGTCCCAGACAGGAGCTGCCCCCATCTCATACTTGTGCTGCCCTGAGAGTCCAAAAAGGGCCCTACAAACTGACATCAGGAACCTGGACTGGTGAGTTTTCTTTCCCAGGGAAAAGAGCCGATGTTTGCGCTCCGAGTCCTGTGGCCCTGAGCGAGCAGCTGACCGCACAAATTCCGAACATCGAAGGATAAGTCCCAGAAAGGAGCTGCCCCCATCTCATACTTGTGCTGCCCTGACAGTCCCAGTGGAGCCCTACAAACGGACATCAGGAACCTGGACTGGTGAGTTTTCTTTCCCAGGGAAAAGAGCCGATGTTTGCGCCCCGAGTCCTGTGGCCGTGAGACGGCAGCTGACCGCACAAATTCCGAACATCGAAGGATAAGTCCCAGAAAGGAGCTGCCCCCACCTCATACTTGTGCTGCCCTGACAGTCTCAGGGGAGCCCTACAAACTGACATCAGGAACCTGGACTGGTGAGTTTTCTTTCCCAGGGAAAAGAGCCGATGTTTGCTCTCCGAGTCCTGTGGCCCTGAGCCGGCAGCTGACTGCAAAAAATCGGAACATCGAAGGATAAGTCCCAGACAGGATCTGCCCCCACCTCATACTTGTGCTGCCCTGAGAGTCCAAAAAGAGCTCTACAAACTGACATCAGGAACCTGGACTGGTGAGTTTTCTTTCCCAGGGAAAAGAGCCGATGTTTGCTCTCCGAGTCCTTTGGTCCTCAGCGGGCAGCTGAGTGCAAGAAATCCAAACATCGAAGGATAATTCCCAGACAGGAGCTGCCTCCATCTCATACTTGTGCTGCCCTGAGAGTCCAAAATGAACCCTACAAACTGACATCAGGAACCTGGACTGGTGAGTTTTCTTTCCCAGGGAAAAGAGCCGATGTTTGCGCTCTGAGTCCTGTGGCCCTGAGCCGGCAGCTGACTGCAAAAAATCCGAACATCGAAGGATAAGTCCCAGACAGGAGCTGCCCCCATCTCATACTTGTGCTGCCCTGAGAGTCCAAAAAGGGCCCTACAAACTGACATCAGGAACCTGGACTGGTGAGTTTTCTTTCCCAGGGAAAAGAGCCGATGTTTGCGCTCCGACTTCTGTGGCCCTGAGCGGGCAGCTGAGTGCAAGAAATCCAAAGATCGAAGGATAAGTCCCAGACAGGAGCTGCCCCCACCTCATACTTGTGCTGCCCTGAGAGTCCAAAAAGAGCTCTACAAACTGACATCAGGAACCTGGACTGGTGAGTTTTCTTTCCCAGGGAAAAGAGCCGATGTTTGCGCTCCGAGTCCTGTGGCCCTGAGCCGGCAGCTGACTGCAAAAAATCCGAACATCGAAGGATAAGTCCCAGACAGGAGCTGCCCCCACCTCATACTTGTGCTGCCCTGACAGTCCCAGGGGAGCCCTCCAAACTGACATCAGGAACCTGGACTGGTGAGTTTTCTTTCCCAGGGAAAAGAGCCGATGTTTTCGCTCCGAGTCCTGTGGCCCTGGGCCGGCAGCTGACTGCAAAAAATCGGAACATCGAAGGATAAGTCCCAGACAGGAGCTGCCCCCATCTCATACTTGTGCTGCCCTGACAGTCCCAGGGGAGCCCTACAAACTGACATCAGGAACCTGGACTGGTGAGTTTTCTTCCCCAGGGAAAAGAGCCGATGTTTGCGCTCCGACTCCTGTGGCCCTGAGCGGGCCGCTGAGTGCAAGAAATCCAAACATCGAAGGATAAGTCCCAGACAGGAGCTGCCCCCACCTCATACTTGTGCTGCCCTGAGAGTCCAAAAAGAGCTCTACAAACTGACATCAGGAACCTGGACTGGTGAGTTTTCTTTCTCAGGGAAAAGAGCCGATGTTTGCGCTCCGACTCCTGTGGCCCTGAGCCAGCAGCTGACTGCAAAAAATCCGAACATCAAAGGATAAGTCCCAGACAAGATCTGCCCCCACCTCATACTTGTGCGGCCCTGACAGTCTCAGGGGAGCCCTACAAACTGACATCAGGAACCTGGACTGGTGAGTTTTCTTTCCCAGGGAAAAGAGCCAATGTTTGCGCTCCGAGTCCTGTAGCCCTGAGCCGGCAGCTGAGTGCAAAAAATCCAAACATCGAAGGATAAGTCCCAGACAGGATCTGCCCCCACCTCATACTTGTGCTGCCCTGACAGTCCCAGGGGAGCCCTACAAACTGACATCAGGAACCTGGACTGGTGAGTTTTCTTTCCCAGGGAAAAGAGCCGATGTTTGCGCTCCGAGTCCTGTGGCCCTGAGCCGGCAGCTGACTGCAAAAAATCCGAACATCGTAGGATAAGTCCCAGACAGGAGCTGCCTCCATCTCATACTTGTGCTGCCCTGAGAGTCCAAAAAGGGCCCTACAAACTGACATCAGGAACCTGGACTGGTGAGTTTTCTTTCCCAGGGAAAAGAGCCGATGTGTGCGCTCCGAGTCCTGTGGCCCTGAGCGAGCAGCTGACCGCACAAATTCCGAACATCGAAGGATAAGTCCCAGACAGGAGCTGCCTCCACCTCATACTTGTGCTTCCCTGACAGTCCCAGGGGAGCCCTACAAACTGACATCAGGAACCTGGACTGGTGAGTTTTCTTTCCCAGGGAAAAGAGCCGATGTTTGCGCTCCGACTCCTGTGGTCCTGAGCGGGCAGCTGAGTGCAAGAAATCCAAACATTGAAGGGTAAGTCCCAGACAGGATCTGCCCCCACCTCATACTTGTGCTGCTCTGAGAGTCCAAAAAGAGCTCTACAAACGGACATCAGGAACCTGGACTGGTGAGTTTTCTTTCCCAGGGAAAAGAACCAATGTTTGCGCTCCGAGTCCTGTGGCCCTGAGCCGGCAGCTGACTGCAAAAAATCCGAACATCGAAGGATAAGTCCCATCCAGGAGCTGCCCCCACCTCATACTTGTGCTGCCCTGAGAGTCCAAAAAGAGCTCTACAAACTGACATCAGGAACCTGGACTGGTGAGTTTTCTTTCCCAGGGAAAAGAGCCAATGTTTGCGCTCCGAGTCCTGTGGCCCTGAGCCGGCAGCTGACTGCAAAAAATCCGAACATCAAAGGATAAGTCCCAGACAGGATCTGCCCCCACCTCATACTTGTGCTGCCCTGACAGTCCCAGGGGAGCCCTACAAACTGACATCAGGAACCTGGACTGGTGAGTTTTCTTTCCCAGGGAAAAGAGCCGATGTTTGCGCTCCGAGTCCTGTGGTCCGGAGCGGGCAGCTGACCGCACAAATTCCGAACATCGAAGGATAAGTCCCAGAAAGGAGCTGCCCCCACCTCATACATGTGCTGCCCTGAGAGTCCCAGGGGAGCCCTACAAACTGACATCAGGAACCTGGACTGGTGAGTTTTCTTTCCCAGGGAAAAGAGCCGATGTTTCCGCTCCGAGTACTGTGGCCCTGAGCCGGCAGCTGACTTCAAAAAATCGGAACATCGAAGGATAAGTCCCAGACAGGAGCTGCCCCCACCTCATACTTGTGCTGCCCTGAGAGTCCAAAAATAGCTCTACAAACTGACATCAGGAACCTGGACTGGTGAGTTTTCTTTCCCAGGGAAAAGAGCCGATGTTTGCTCTCCGAGTCCTGTGGACCTCAGCGGGCAGCTGAGTGCAAGAAATCCAAACATCAAAGGATAATTCCCAGACAGGATCTGCCCCCACCTCATACTTGTGCTGCCCTGACAGTCCCAGGGGAGCCCTACAAACTGACATCAGGAACCAGGACTGGTGAGTTTTCTTTCCCAGGGAAAAGAGCCAATGTTTGCGCTCCGAGTCCTGTGGCCCTGAGCCGGCAGCTGAGTGCAAAAAATCCGAACATCGAAGGATAAGTCCCAGACAGGAGCTGCCCCCACCTCATACTTGTGCTGCCCTGACAGTCCCAGGGGAGCCCTACAAACTGACATCAGGAACCTGGACTGGTGAGTTTTCTTTCCCAGGGAAAAGAGCCGATGTTTGCGCCCCGAGTCCTGTGGCCCTGAGCGAGCAGCTGACCGCGCAAATTCCGAACATCGAAGGATAAGTCCCAGAAAGGAGCTGCCCCCATCTCATACTTGTGCTGCCCTGACAGTCCCAGGGGAGCCTTACAAACTGACATCAGGAACCTGGACTGGTGAGTTTTCTTTCCCAGGGAAAAGAGCTGATGTTTGCGCCCCGAGTCCTGTGGCCGTGAGCAGGCAGCTGACCGCACAAATTCCGAACATCGAAGGATAAGTCCCAGAAAGGAGCTGCCCCCACCTCATACTTGTGCTGCCCTGAGAGTTCAAAATAAGCCCTACAAACTGACATCAGGAACCTGGACTGGTGAGTTTTCTTTCCCAGGGAAAAGAGCTGATGTTTGCGCTCCGACTCCTGTGGTCCTGAGCCGGCAGCTGACTGCAAAAAATCCAAACATCGAAGGATAAGTCCCAGACAGGAGCTGCCCCCACCTCATACTTGTGCTGCCCTGAGAGTCCAAAAAGAGCTCTACAAACTGACATCAGGAACCTGGACTGGTGAGTTTTCTTTCCCAGGGAAAAGAGCCGATGTTTGCGCCCCGAGTCCTGTGGCCATGAGCGGGCAGCTGACCGCACAAATTCCGAACATCGAAGGATAAGTCCCAGAAAGGAGCTGCCCCCACCTCAGACTTGTGCTGCCCTGACAGTCTCAGGGGAGCCCTACAAACTGACATCAGGAACCTGGACTGGTGAGTTTTCTTTCCCAAGGAAAAGAGCCGATGTTTGCTCTCCGAGTCCTGTGGCCCTGAGCTGGCAGCTGACTGCAAAATATCTGAACATCGAAGGATAAGTCCCAGACAGGAGCTGCCCCCATCTCATACTTGTGCTGCCCTGAGAGTCCAAAATGGGCCCTACAAACTGACATCAGGAACCTGGACTGGTGAGTTTTCTTTCCCAGGGAAAAGAGCTGATGTTTGCGCTCCGACTCCTGTGGTCCTGAGCGGGCAGCTGAGTGCAAGAAATCCAAACATCGAAGGATAAGTCCCAGACAGGAGCTGCCCCCACCTCATACTTGTGCTGCCCTGAGAGTCCAAAAAGAGCTCTACAAACTGACATCAGGAACCTGGACTGGTGAGTTTTCTTTCCCAGGGAAAAGAACCAATGTTTGCGCTCCGAGTCCTGTGGCCCTGAGCGGGCAGCTGACTGCAAAAAATCCGAACATCGAAGGATAAGTCCCAGACAGGAGCTGCCCCCATCTCATACTTGTGCTGCCCTGAGAGTCCAAAAAGGGCCCTACAAACTGACATCAGGAACCTGGACTGGTGAGTTTTCTTTCCCAGGGAAAAGAGCCGATGTTTGCGCTCCGACTCCTGTGGCCCTGAGCGGGCAGCTGAGTGCAAGAAATCCAATCATCGAAGGATAAGTCACAGACAAGAGCTGCCCCCACCTCATACTTGTGCTGTCCTGAGAGTCCAAAAAGAGCTCTACAAACTGACATCAGGAACCTGGACTGGTGAGTTTTCTTTCCCAGGGAAAAGAGCCGATGTTTGCGCTCCGAGTCCTGTGGCCCTGAGCGGGCAGCTGACCGCACAAATTCCGAACATCGAAGGATAAGTCCCAGACAGGAGCTGCCCCCTCCTCATACTTGTGCTGCCCTGAGAGTCCCAGGGGAGCCCTACAAACTGACATCAGGAACCTGGACTGGTGAGTTTTCTTTCCCAGGGAAAAGAGCCGATGTTTGCGCTCCGAGTCCTGTGGCCCTGAGCCGGCAGCTGACTGCAAAAAATCCGAACATCGAAGGATAAGTCCCAGACAGGAGCTGCCCCCACCTCATACTTGTGCTGCCCTGACAGTCCCAGGGGAGCCCTACAAACTGACATCAGGAACCTGGACTGGTGAGTTTTCTTTCCCAGGTTAAAGAGCCGATGTTTGCGCTCCGAGTCCTGTGGCCCTGAGCGGGCAGCTGACCGCACAAATTCCGAACATCGAAGGATAAGTCCCAGAAAGGAGCTGCCCCCACCTCATACTTGTGCTGCCCTGACAGTCCCAGGGGAGCCCTACAAACTGACATCAGGAACCTGGACTGGTGAGTTTTCTTTCCCAGGGAAAAGAGCCGATGTTTGCGCTCCGAGTCCTGTGGCCCTGAGCGGGCAGCTGATTGCAAAAAATCCGAACATCGAAGGATAAGTCCAAGACAGGAGCTGCCCCCTCCTCATACTTGTGCTGCCCTGAGAGTCCCAGGGGAGCCCTACAAACTGACATCAGGAACCTGGACTGGTGAGTTTTCTTTCCCAGGTTAAAGAGCCGATGTTTGCGCTCCGAGTCCTGTGGCCCTTAGCGGGCAGCTGACTGAAAAAAATCAGAACTTCTGATCTCTACAGCGGGGTGCCTGACCCCTGCCAGGGTTCCAGGGCGGCGAGAGCCCTACAAAGCCCTGGATTCCCAGACAGTGTCACAAAGGGTCCTGGGGCTGAGGGTGGTAGAGTGGGTGGGGGTAGCTGAGAGGCAGAAAGGGTCTGCAGGAATAAAAAGGCGGCACAGGGACACTGAGAGGCTGCGGTGCGGGAATGGAGGGTGACACAAGGAGGCTGAGAGGCAGAAGGGTCTGTAGGAGTAAAAAGGGAGGCACAGGGACACTGAGAGGCTGCAATGGGGAGCTTGAGGGTGACACAAGGAGGCTGAGAGGCAGAAGGGGTCTGTAGGAGTAAAATGGGGGCACAGGGACACTGAGAGGCTGCAATGGGGAGCTGGAGGGTGACACAAGGAGGCTAAGAGGCAGAAGGGGTCTGTAGGAGTAAAAAGGGGAGCACAGGGACACTGAGAGGCTGCAATGGGGAGCTGGAGGGTGACACATGGAGCCTGAGAGGCAAGGGGTGCCTTGAGGGACAAAGTGGAGGGTGCCTGAGGGTGACAGGTGAACAAGCCCTAAGCTCACCCCAAACAGCACCCCAAGAACACCAGTTTTCCCCAGCAGCAGCTGCAGGCAGTGACCCTAATGCTGGGACAGCCCCAGAACCCTCCCAGCAGCTGCAGGCAGTGACTTTAATTAAAAGGCATGGATGGTGTCTGGGACTGAGCACTTTTTAAGGTATTTTTTAAAGTGTTTTTAAAGGGTGTTTGAGGGGTTTTCTCACAGAAGCTCTTGAGGAACTTTCTGGGAGGTTTTAGGCTACTTCTAGGGTATTTTCAGGGTTTTTAAAAGATTTATTTAAGGTGCTTCAAGGGCTTTCTTAGTACTAATTAGAATTTCTATGGGTTTTTTTTCTGGGGTGTTCTTGGGGCTTTTTTAAGACTATTTAAAAATTTTTAGGGCTTTTTTAGGACTATTGGGGGTATGTGGAGGACTCTTAGGACCAGAGTATTTTTAGGTTTTTTGAGGGAAGTTTTATGGGTTTTAGGGTCTTATCAGTCTGTTTTAAGGATTTTGGGGCTATTTTTAGAGCTCTTTTAGGAATGTTTAGGGATTTTTAAAGGTTCTTTGGGGATTTTTAGGGGTGGTTTAGGGTTTTTTTAAAGTAGGGTAATTTTATTGTATTTTAAGGGTATTCTGAGCCTATTTTTATGATTTTGTGGGGTTTTTAGGACATAGCGAGGATGAGGGTGTTTTTAGGGCATTTTAATGTTTTTTTAGGGTCTTTTCATGGCATAGAGGCTGAGGGGCAGCTTGAGGGGCACTGTGGGGGTTTGAGGGTGACAGAGGCTGGGAGCTGAGGGAGGAACAGGGGGAGGGGACAGTGGGTGACACAGGGAGATGCTGAGGGGGACAGGGGCAGCTGGAGGGTGACACAGAGAAGCAGCTGTCATTTCCCTGAAGAGTTTTCTTCTGTATCCAGCCCATTATTCCCCTTGAACTCAAATCAGAGGAGCCAAACAGCCACAGCTGCTCTGAATCAGCCCAATCAGGGGTATATTAACCCCAGCCTTTGCTAAGAGGCTTCATTTTGTCTTTGGGATCCACTGGGGTAAGTGCTCTCCTCTCATTTTTGTGAAGAGGCTCTTTCAGCTTATCTCTGTTTGTTCTCTGCAGGTGTTTTGGGCTTCTAATGCAACAGAGGCTTTGAAGATACTGTGAGGAAAACAACACTGAACACAGGTAGTATTTAAATTCATGATTTGGTGTTGTGCATTCAGGGGTGGTGCTTTTGTAATCTCTAATTTTTCTTTTTTTTTCTTTTTTTTTTTTTTTTTTTTTTAGGAGGAGTGCAACTTCCTGTAATTCCAGGTTGTGTCGAGTACAGCATTTTTTCAGCAGAGTGATCATGTTCCAAAAGAGATCTGCCCTGTGTCAAAGATGATGTCTGAGATTGAGGCTTCAGGTGAGTTGAGGATTGGGACTAGGAGTGGGAGAGTGAGCAGGGTACCAAGTTAAGAGTTATCATGGTGGGGTTTTGCAGGCAGTAGGGTGAGAAATGGTGTCTATTTGCAAGGCTTTTCACAAGTATAGCAGAGGCATCCGTGTGTCATACAGCACACAAGCTCATCCACTGAACTCACAGAAATGCCATGTAACTTTGCCTCTCTAAACCAGGTGCTACTCATAATAACAGCCAAACCTTAGACTAGGGATGGAACTGGAGACTTGAGCACCCAAGCACACTCAGGAGAGGATAAGTATCTGACTTGCTGGGATTTGGCCCACATAACACTAAACTCAACCATTGATTTTCCTGTTCTTTATTCTAGCTGAATAAGAGGCCAACAGGAGATCCCCTCCGAGGCAGACTCATTTCAGGTCCAACGTGGATTCGCATTTCCAGTCATCCAAAAGATAAGTGGGGTCCATGGCCTGGGGATGGGAGTAGTGGCCCCCTTCGGCAGCCAATGGGGATTTGAATCCCCAGATATGTGCAAGATAAATCAAGAGCTACAACCCACAGAGGGGATGGAAGCGAAGTGCCAGGTTGGGACTCCCCAGGAGGGGTTTTTGAGTCAGTTTTAGAGATGAGGATGTCCAAGAAGTGTCTCCTTAGGCCAGCTAAAGGAAAAGTGTCTGTTTTGATCACAGTGCCGGGGTGCGCAGGGCAGAGCAGTTCCGGTGTGTGTCCTGTCACTTGTCTCTGGTGCACTCTGTGTTCTTTGGGTCTCCCAGTCCTTTCTTCTTGTGGAAAGCTCTCTCTCCCTGTCTTGTCCCCTCGTTTCTCACGTCCTGTGTCACGGGTGTCTGCACATATTTGTCCCGGAGCTGCTCTGCCCTGCTGCATAGCCTGTAATAGCACAAGTCCTGTGGACTTGAAATTAGTAATGCAGGGTGCAGCTGGGCTCCAGATTTTATTAGGAGATTGACATACCATGTTTGGTACTGTTAAGTTGTCCTGTAGAGGTTTGACATTAGTCCTAACTTCCTTTCAGATGCAGACAGTTCAAATCAGTGCCAGAGGGCCACAGTTCTGGGTGCAGAACTTCCCATGAGCTGGTCAGTCATTGTTTGCATTTACAGGGGAAGCATAAATGGTGAATCTGTTACAGTGGTGTTCTTTGCCTTTATTTTTAGGAGGTCCAGGCAGATAGCAGCAGTCAAAGCCCAGTGTGCCAGGTGAGCAGTGGACAGAAGCAGTTGTTCTTGCTAAGGTTTCAGTTTTTGGTGCAACTGTAATCATCCATTCTTGTTTTTGTGCTTTAGGGAATCCACTGGGAGTATGCTAAGCCCCTGTCAGCAGCTGGCTGATGGACTGGGTTTGCTGCACTTATGAGCCCTCTGGAAGTATTACAGGATCCTGTGATGAAGCCTACTGATTTTGCATTTCAAGGTCCCATCCTGGTAGCCCAGAGCAGTGGCCAAGGAGTTGTGGTGAGTCGGGGAGGTAGGGAGGAGGAGTGAGAGTCCTCTCGAGTTTCAGCAATGCCATGTCACCCTTTCTCCACTTAATCTAGGTGTACCCTGAGATGATGCTGTCGGCCTCCAAGCACGCCTGCGGTGTGTGGCCCGACCATTCTGAGGAGAATGGTGAGTAGCAGAATTGTCAGGTTTTGGCCATTGTGCTGTTACGGTTGTGCACTGATGTTTGGTTTTCTTTGTCTTGGCAGACCAAGAGAGAACAGTCTGGTGACAACTGGAGTTTCCCAGACAGGCAGAGGGCCTCGTTCTGCACCCGATGGAGATTTGGATCCCCAGATATATGCCAGATAAGTCAAGGGCTACAACCCACAGAGGGCATGGAAGCGAGGTGCCAGGTTGGGAGTCCCCAGGAGGGGTTTTTGAGTCAGTCTTGGATACGGGGATGTCTAAGAAGCGTCTCTTTAGGCCAGCTGAAGGGAAAGTGTCTGTTTTGATCACAGTGCTGAGGTGCGCAGGGCAGAGCAGTTCTGGTGTGTGTTCTGTCACTTGTCTCTGGTGCACTCTGTGTTCTTTGGGTCTCTCAGTCCTTTCTTCTCCTCAAAAGCTCTCCCTCCCTGTTCTGTCTCCTGGTTTGTCATGTCCTGTCCTGTGTCACGGGTGTCTGCACATATTTGTACCGGAGCTGCTCTGCCCTGCTGTGTAGCCTGTAATAGCACAAGTCCTGGGGACTTGAAATTAGTAATGCAGGGTGCAGCTGGGCTCCAGATTTTATTAGGAGATTGACATAACATGTTTGGTACTGTTAAGTTGTCCTGTAGAGGTTTGACATTAGTCCTAACTTCCTTTCAGATGCAGACAGTACAAATCGGTGGCAAAGGGCACCAGTCCTGGATGAGGAACTTCCCATGAGCTGGTCAGTCATTGTTTGCATTTACAGGGGAAGCATAAATGGTGAATCTGTTACAGCCCTGTTCTGTGCCTTGTTTTTTAGGAGGTCCAGGCAGATAGCAGCAGTCAAAGCCCAGTGTGCCAGGTGAGCAGTGGACAGAAGCAGTTGTTCTTGCTAAGGTTTCAGTTTTTGGTGCAACTGTAATCATCCATTCTTGTTTTTGTGCTTTAGGGAATCCACTGGGAGTATGCTAAGCCCCTGTCAGCAGCTGGCTGATGGACTGGGTTTGCTGCACTTATGAGCCCTCTGGAAGTATTACAGGATCCTGTGATGAAGCCTACTGATTTTGCATTTCAAGGTCCCATCCTGGTAGCCCAGAGCAGTGGCCAAGGAGTTGTGGTGAGTCGGGGAGGTAGGGAGGAGGAGTGAGAGTCCTCTCGAGTTTCAGCATTGTCTCCCCTTAACGTAGGTGTGCCCTGCAATGATGGCGTCAGAATCCAAGCACTCCCGGAGCGTGCAGGCCCAGAACCCGGGCATTCTGAGGAGGATGGTGAGTAGCAGAATTATCAGGTTTTGGCCCATGTGCTGTTACGTCTGTGCACTGATGTTTGGTTTTCATTCTCTTGGCAGGCCAAGAAGTGACAGCTGGAACTTACCAGACAGGCAGACGGCCTTCTTCTGCAGCCAACAGGGATTTGCATCCCCAGATATGTGCAAGATAAGTCAAGGGCTACAACCCACAGAGGGCATGGAAGCGAGGTGCCAGGTTGGGACTCCCCAGGAGGGGTTTTTCAGTTAGTTTTGGAGATGAGGATGTCCAAGAAGTGTCTTCTTAGGCCAGCTAAAGGAAAAGTGTCTCTTTTGATCACAGTGCCGGGGTGCGCAGGGCAGAGCAGTTCCGGTGTGTGTCCTGTCACTTGTCTCTGGTGCACTCTGTGTTCTTTGGGTCTCCCAGTCCTTTCTTCTTGTGGAAAGCTCTCTCTCCCTGTCTTGTCCCCTCGTTTCTCACGTCCTGTGTCACGGGTATCTGCACATATTTGTCCCGGAGCTGCTCTGCCCTGCTGCCTAGCCTGTAATAGCACAAGTCCTGGGGACTTGAAATTGGTAATGCAGGGTGTATTTGGTCTCTAGCTGTTGCTTGTGTCCATTGTTTGCCCTAACATTTTTGGTGCTGTTAAGTTGCCCTGCAGCTGTTTCTCACTAGTCCTAACATCCTTTCAGATGCAGACAGTTCAAATAAGTGGCAGAAGGCCCCAGTGCTGGGTGAGGGTGTTGCCATGAGCAGGTCAGTCATTGTTTGCATTTGCAAGGGAAGCCTAAATGGTTACTGTGTTACAGCAGTGTTCTTTGCCTTTTTTTTAGGAGGTCCAGGCAGATAGCAGCAGTGAAGGCCCAGTGTGCCAGGTGAGCAGTGGACAGAAGCAGTTGTTCTTGCTCAGGTCTCAATGTTTGGTGCAACTCTAAGCATCCATTCTTGTTTGTGTGCTTTAGGGAAGCCACTTGGAGTATGCCAAGCTCCTCTCACCAGCTGGCCGATGGACTTCCTGCGCTTGTGAGTCCTCTGGAAGTATTTCAGGACTCTTGAGATGAAGCCTTGAAATTTTGTATTTCAAGATGGCATCCGGGTAGCCTTTGGCAATGGCCAAGGAGCTGTGGTGAGACGCCGAGATAGAGAGGGGGAGCCAAGGTCCACTTTGGTTTCAGCAGTGCTGAGTCACTTTGTCTCTTCTTAACCCAGGCAGACGATGAGAGATGACGATGGCAGCCTCTGAGCATTGCCAAAGTGTGGGGCCCGAGCAACCAGGCATTCGTACGAGATCGGTGAGTAGCAGAATTGCTGGGTTTTGTCCATTGTGCAGATAAGATCATGCAGTGATGTTTGGTGTCCTTGATTGTAGCTGAGCACGGGACTACAGCCCGGTGACCATAGGACATTCCCAGCAGACGAGGCAGCCTCCATTAAAAAGCGACATGGATTCTCATCCCCAGATGCCCAAGAGATAAGTCGAGGGCTAGGGCCCACGGAGGGGACAAAAGTGAGGTGGTGGGAGGGCCTTTTGAATCGGCTCTGGGGGTGGGGATGTTTGAGAAGTGTCCCTTTAGGCCACCTGAAGGGAAAATGCTTCTTTTGATCACAGTGCTGAGGTGCGCAGGGCAGAGCAGTTCCGGTGTGTGTCCTGTCACTTGTCTCTGGTGCACTCTGTGTTCTTTGGGTCTCCGAGTCCTTTCTTCTTGTCGAAAGCTCTCGCTCCCTGTCCTGTCCCCTCGATTGTCATGTCCTGTCCTGTGTCACAGGTGTCTGCACATATTTGTCCTGGAGCTGCTCTGCCCTGCTGCCTAGCCCGTAATAGCACAAGTCCTGTGGACTTGAAATTGGTAATGCAGGGTGTATTTGGGCTCTAGTTTTTATTTGTTGATTGCCCTAACATTTTTGGTTCTATTAAGTTGTCCTGCAGCTGTTTCACACTAGTCCTAACTTCCTTTCAGATGCAGACAATTCAAATAAGTGGCAGAGAGCCCCAGTGCTCGGTGAGGGTGTTGCCATGAGCAGGTCAGTCATTGTTTGCATTTGCAGGGGAAGCCTGAATGGTGACTGTTACAGCAGTGTTCTTTGACTTCATTTTTAGGAGGTCCAGGCAGATAGCAGCAGTGAAGGCCCAGTGTGCCAGGTGAGCAGTGGACAGAAGCAGTTGTTCTTGCTCAGGTCTCAATGTTTGGTGCAACTCTAAGCATCCATTCTTGTTTTTGTGCTTTAGGGAATCATCTCAGTGTGCGCATACCTTTGTCACCAACTGGCTGAAGGACCAGGTTTCATGCACTTGTGATCTCGCTGGAAGCATTGCAGGACCCTGTGATGGACCTTCCAGTTTTGCATTTCAAGGCCCCATCCTGGTAGCCCAGAGGAATGGCTGAGCAGTTGCAGTGAGTCGGGGAGGTAGGGAGGAGGAGTGAGAGTCCACTTGTGTTTCAGCAATGCCATGTTGCCTTGTCTTCACTTAACCTAGGTGTACCCTGCAATGACGGCGTCAGAATCCAAGCACGCCCGACGCGTGCAGGCCAAGAACCCGGGCATTCTGAGGAGGATGGTGAGTAGCAGAATTATCAGTTTTTGCTCGATGTACTGTTAAGACTGTGCACTGATATTTGGTTTTCTTTCTCTTGGCAGACCAAGAAGTGACAGCTATAACTTACCAGGCAGGCAGACGGCGTCCTTCTGCAGCCAACAGGGATTTGCATCCCCAGATGTGTGCAAGATAAGTGGAGGGTCATGACCCACAGAGGGGATAAAAGCTGGGTTGGGCCTTTCTAGAAGGGCTTTTGATGTCCAAGAAGCGTATACTTAGTCCACCTAAAGGGAAAGTGTCTGTTTTAATCACAGTGCTGAGGTGCGCATGGCAGAGCAGTTCTGGTGTGTTTCCTGTCACTTGTCTCTGGTGCACTCTGTGTTCTTTGGGTCTCTGAGTCCTTTCTTCTTGTCGAAAGCTCTCGCTCCCTGTCCTGTCCCCTCGATGGTCATGTCCTGTCCTGTGTCACGGGTGTCTGCACGTATTTGTCCCGGAGCTGCTCTGCCCTGCTGCCTAGCCCGTAATAGCACAAGTCCTGTGGACTTGAAATTGGTAATGCAGGGTGTATTTGGTCTCTAGCTTGTGTCCATTGTTTGCTCTAACATTTTTGGTGCTGTTAAGTTGTCCTGCAGCTGTTTCACACTAGTCCTAACATCCTTTCAGATGCAGACAGTTCAAATAAGTGGCACAGAGCCCCAGTGCTGGGTGAGGGTGTTGCCATGAGCAGGTCAGTCATTGTTTGCATTTGCAAGGGAAGCCTAAATGGTTACTGTGTTACAGCAGTGTTCTTTGCCTTTTTTTTAGGAGGTCCAGGCAGATAGCAGCAGTGAAGGCCCAGTGTGCCAGGTGAGCAGTGGACAGAAGCAGTTGTTCTTGCTCAGGTCTCAATGTTTGGTGCAACTCTAAGCATCCATTCTTGTTTGTGTGCTTTAGGGAAGCCACTTGGAGTATGCCAAGCTCCTCTCACCAGCTGGCCGATGGACTTCCTGCGCTTGTGAGTCCTCTGGAAGTATTTCAGGACTCTTGAGATGAAGCCTTGAAATTTTGTATTTCAAGATGGCATCCGGGTAGCCTTTGGCAATGGCCAAGGAGCTGTGGTGAGACGCCGAGATAGAGAGGGGGAGCCAAGGTCCACTTTGGTTTCAGCAGTGCTGAGTCACTTTGTCTCTTCTTAACCCAGGCAGACGATGAGAGATGACGATGGCAGCCTCTGAGCATTGCCAAAGTGTGGGGCCCGAGCAACCAGGCATTCGTACGAGATCGGTGAGTAGCAGAATTGCTGGGTTTTGTCCATTGTGCAGATAAGATCATGCAGTGATGTTTGGTGTCCTTGATTGTAGCTGAGCACGGGACTACAGCCCGGTGACCATAGGACATTCCCAGCAGACAAGGCAGCCTCCATTAAAAAGCGACATGGATTCTCATCCCCAGATGCCCAAGAGATAAGTCGAGGGCTAGGGCCCACGGAGGGGACAAAAGTGAGGTGGTGGGAGGGCCTTTTAAATCAGCTCTGGGGGTGGGGATGTTTGAGAAGTGTCCCTTTAGGCCACCTGAAGGGAAAATGCTTCTTTTGATCACAGTGCTGAGGTGCGCAGGGCAGAGCAGTTCCGGTGTGTGTCCTGTCACTTGTCTCTGGTGCACTCTGTGTTCTTTGGGTCTCCGAGTCCTTTCTTCTTGTCGAAAGCTCTCGCTCCCTGTCCTGTCCCCTCGATTGTCATGTCCTGTCCTGTGTCACGGGTGTCTGCACGTATTTGTCCCGGAGCTGCTCTGCCCTGCTGCCTAGCCCGTAATAGCACAAGTCCTGTGGACTTGAAATTGGTAATGCAGGGTGTATTTGGGCTCTAGTTTTTATTTGTTGATTGCCCTAACATTTTTGGTTCTATTAAGTTGTCCTGCAGCTGTTTCACACTAGTCCTAACTTCCTTTCAGATGCAGACAGTTCAAATAAGTGGCAGAGAGCCCCAGTGCTCGGTGAGGGTGTTGCCATGAGCAGGTCAGTCATTGTTTGCATTTGCAGGGGAAGCCTGAATGGTGACTGTTACAGCAGTGTTCTTTGACTTCATTTTTAGGAGGTCCAGGCAGATAGCAGCAGTGAAGGCCCAGTGTGCCAGGTGAGCAGTGGACAGAAGCAGTTGTTCTTGCTCAGGTCTCAATGTTTGGTGCAACTCTAAGCATCCATTCTTGTTTTTGTGCTTTAGGGAATCATCTCAGTGTGCGCATACCTTTGTCACCAACTGGCTGAAGGACCAGGTTTCATGCACTTGTGATCTCGCTGGAAGCATTGCAGGACCCTGTGATGGACCTTCCAGTTTTGCATTTCAAGGCCCCATCCTGGTAGCCCAGAGGAATGGCTGAGCAGCTGCAGTGAGTCGGGGAGGTAGGGAGGAGGAGTGAGAGTCCACTTGTGTTTCAGCAATGCCATGTTGCCTTGTCTTCACTTAACCTAGGTGTACCCTGCAATGACGGCGTCAGAATCCAAGCACGCCCGACGCGTGCAGGCCAAGAACCCGGGCATTCTGAGGAGGATGGTGAGTAGCAGAATTATCAGTTTTTGCTCGATGTACTGTTAAGACTGTGCACTGATATTTGGTTTTCTTTCTCTTGGCAGACCAAGAAGTGACAGCTATAACTTACCAGGCAGGCAGACGGCGTCCTTCTGCAGCCAACAGGGATTTGCATCCCCAGATGTGTGCAAGATAAGTGGAGGGTCATGACCCACAGAGGGGATAAAAGCAGGGTGCTGGGTTGGGCCTTTCTAGAAGGGCTTTTGATGTCCAAGAAGCGTATACTTAGTCCACCTAAAGGGAAAGTGTCTGTTTTAATCACAGTGCTGAGGTGCGCAGGGCAGAGCAGTTCTGGTGTGTTTCCTGTCACTTGTCTCTGGTGCACTCTGTGTTCTTTGGGTCTCTGAGTCCTTTCTTCTTGTCGAAAGCTCTCGCTCCCTGTCCTGTCCCCTCGATGGTCATGTCCTGTCCTGTGTCACGGGTGTCTGCACGTATTTGTCCCGGAGCTGCTCTGCCCTGCTGCCTAGCCCGTAATAGCACAAGTCCTGTGGACTTGAAATTGGTAATGCAGGGTGTATTTGGGCTCTAGCTTGTGTCCATTGTTTGCCCTAACATTTTTGGTGCTGTTAAGTTGCCCTGCAGCTGTTTCACACTAGTCCTAACATCCTTTCAGATGCAGACAGTTCAAATAAGTGGCAGAAGGCCCCAGTGCTGGGTGAGGGTGTTGCCATGAGCAGGTCAGTCATTGTTTGCATTTGCAAGGGAAGCCTAAATGGTTACTGTGTTACAGCAGTGTTCTTTGCCTTTTTTTTAGGAGGTCCAGGCAGATAGCAGCAGTGAAGGCCCAGTGTGCCAGGTGAGCAGTGGACAGAAGCAGTTGTTCTTGCTCAGGTCTCAATGTTTGGTGCAACTCTAAGCATCCATTCTTGTTTGTGTGCTTTAGGGAAGCCACTTGGAGTATGCCAAGCTCCTCTCACCAGCTGGCCGATGGACTTCCTGCGCTTGTGAGTCCTCTGGAAGTATTTCAGGACTCTTGAGATGAAGCCTTGAAATTTTGTATTTCAAGATGGCATCCGGGTAGCCTTTGGCAATGGCCAAGGAGCTGTGGTGAGACGCCGAGATAGAGAGGGGGAGCCAAGGTCCACTTTGGTTTCAGCAGTGCTGAGTCACTTTGTCTCTTCTTAACCCAGGCAGACGATGAGAGATGACGATGGCAGCCTCTGAGCATTGCCAAAGTGTGGGGCCCGAGCAACCAGGCATTCGTACGAGATCGGTGAGTAGCAGAATTGCTGGGTTTTGTCCATTGTGCAGATAAGATCATGCAGTGATGTTTGGTGTCCTTGATTGTAGCTGAGCACGGGACTACAGCCCGGTGACCATAGGACATTCCCAGCAGACAAGGCAGCCTCCATTAAAAAGCGACATGGATTCTCATCCCCAGATGCCCAAGAGATAAGTCGAGGGCTAGGGCCCACGGAGGGGACAAAAGTGAGGTGGTGGGAGGGCCTTTTAAATCAGCTCTGGGGGTGGGGATGTTTGAGAAGTGTCCCTTTAGGCCACCTGAAGGGAAAATGCTTCTTTTGATCACAGTGCTGAGGTGCGCAGGGCAGAGCAGTTCCGGTGTGTGTCCTGTCACTTGTCTCTGGTGCACTCTGTGTTCTTTGGGTCTCCGAGTCCTTTCTTCTTGTCGAAAGCTCTCGCTCCCTGTCCTGTCCCCTCGATTGTCATGTCCTGTCCTGTGTCACGGGTGTCTGCACGTATTTGTCCCGGAGCTGCTCTGCCCTGCTGCCTAGCCCGTAATAGCACAAGTCCTGTGGACTTGAAATTGGTAATGCAGGGTGTATTTGGGCTCTAGTTTTTATTTGTTGATTGCCCTAACATTTTTGGTTCTATTAAGTTGTCCTGCAGCTGTTTCACACTAGTCCTAACTTCCTTTCAGATGCAGACAGTTCAAATAAGTGGCAGAGAGCCCCAGTGCTCGGTGAGGGTGTTGCCATGAGCAGGTCAGTCATTGTTTGCATTTGCAGGGGAAGCCTGAATGGTGACTGTTACAGCAGTGTTCTTTGACTTCATTTTTAGGAGGTCCAGGCAGATAGCAGCAGTGAAGGCCCAGTGTGCCAGGTGAGCAGTGGACAGAAGCAGTTGTTCTTGCTCAGGTCTCAATGTTTGGTGCAACTCTAAGCATCCATTCTTGTTTTTGTGCTTTAGGGAATCATCTCAGTGTGCGCATACCTTTGTCACCAACTGGCTGAAGGACCAGGTTTCATGCACTTGTGATCTCGCTGGAAGCATTGCAGGACCCTGTGATGGACCTTCCAGTTTTGCATTTCAAGGCCCCATCCTGGTAGCCCAGAGGAATGGCTGAGCAGCTGCAGTGAGTCGGGGAGGTAGGGAGGAGGAGTGAGAGTCCACTTGTGTTTCAGCAATGCCATGTTGCCTTGTCTTCACTTAACCTAGGTGTACCCTGCAATGACGGCGTCAGAATCCAAGCACGCCCGACGCGTGCAGGCCAAGAACCCGGGCATTCTGAGGAGGATGGTGAGTAGCAGAATTATCAGTTTTTGCTCGATGTACTGTTAAGACTGTGCACTGATATTTGGTTTTCTTTCTCTTGGCAGACCAAGAAGTGACAGCTATAACTTACCAGGCAGGCAGACGGCGTCCTTCTGCAGCCAACAGGGATTTGCATCCCCAGATGTGTGCAAGATAAGTGGAGGGTCATGACCCACAGAGGGGATAAAAGCAGGGTGCTGGGTTGGGCCTTTCTAGAAGGGCTTTTGATGTCCAAGAAGCGTATACTTAGTCCACCTAAAGGGAAAGTGTCTGTTTTAATCACAGTGCTGAGGTGCGCAGGGCAGAGCAGTTCTGGTGTGTTTCCTGTCACTTGTCTCTGGTGCACTCTGTGTTCTTTGGGTCTCTGAGTCCTTTCTTCTTGTCGAAAGCTCTCGCTCCCTGTCCTGTCCCCTCGATGGTCATGTCCTGTCCTGTGTCACGGGTGTCTGCACGTATTTGTCCCGGAGCTGCTCTGCCCTGCTGCCTAGCCCGTAATAGCACAAGTCCTGTGGACTTGAAATTGGTAATGCAGGGTGTATTTGGGCTCTAGCTTGTGTCCATTGTTTGCCCTAACATTTTTGGTGCTGTTAAGTTGCCCTGCAGCTGTTTCACACTAGTCCTAACATCCTTTCAGATGCAGACAGTTCAAATAAGTGGCAGAAGGCCCCAGTGCTGGGTGAGGGTGTTGCCATGAGCAGGTCAGTCATTGTTTGCATTTGCAAGGGAAGCCTAAATGGTTACTGTGTTACAGCAGTGTTCTTTGCCTTTTTTTTAGGAGGTCCAGGCAGATAGCAGCAGTGAAGGCCCAGTGTGCCAGGTGAGCAGTGGACAGAAGCAGTTGTTCTTGCTCAGGTCTCAATGTTTGGTGCAACTCTAAGCATCCATTCTTGTTTGTGTGCTTTAGGGAAGCCACTTGGAGTATGCCAAGCTCCTCTCACCAGCTGGCCGATGGACTTCCTGCGCTTGTGAGTCCTCTGGAAGTATTTCAGGACTCTTGAGATGAAGCCTTGAAATTTTGTATTTCAAGATGGCATCTGGGTAGCCTTTGGCAATGGCCAAGGAGCTGTGGTGAGACGCCGAGATAGAGAGGGGGAGCCAAGGTCCACTTTGGTTTCAGCAGTGCTGAGTCACTTTGTCTCTTCTTAACCCAGGCAGACGATGAGAGATGACGATGGCAGCCTCTGAGCATTGCCAAAGTGTGGGGCCCGAGCAACCAGGCATTCGTACGAGATCGGTGAGTAGCAGAATTGCTGGGTTTTGTCCATTGTGCAGATAAGATCATGCAGTGATGTTTGGTGTCCTTGATTGTAGCTGAGCACGGGACTACAGCCCGGTGACCATAGGACATTCCCAGCAGACAAGGCAGCCTCCATTAAAAAGCAACATGGATTCTCATCCCCAGATGCCCAAGAGATAAGTCGAGGGCTAGGGCCCACGGAGGGGACAAAAGTGAGGTGGTGGGAGGGCCTTTTGAATCGGCTCTGGGGGTGGGGATGTTTGAGAAGTGTCCCTTTAGGCCACCTGAAGGGAAAATGCTTCTTTTGATCACAGTGCTGAGGTGCGCAGGGCAGAGCAGTTCGGGTGTGTTTCCTGTCACTTGTCTCTGGTGCACTCTGTGTTCTTTGGGTCTCCGAGTCCTTTCTTCTTGTCGAAAGCTCTCGCTCCCTGTCCTGTCCCCTCGATTGTCATGTTCTGTCCTGTGTCACGGGTGTCTGCACGTATTTGTCCCGGAGCTGCTCTGCCCTGCTGCCTAGCCTGTAACAGCACAAGTCCTGGGGACTTGAAATTGGTAATGCAGGGTGTATTTGGGCTCTAGTTTTTATTTGTTGATTGCCCTAACATTTTTGGTTCTATTAAGTTGTCCTGCAGCTGTTTCACACTAGTCCTAACTTCCTTTCAGATGCAGACAGTTCAAATCAGTGGCAGAGAGCCCCAGTGCTGGGTGAGGGTGTTGCCATGAGCAGGTCAGTCATTGTTTGCATTTGCAGGGGTAGTCTAGATGGTGACTTTGTTACAGCAGTCTTTATTCTTAGGAGGTCCAGGCAGATAGCAGCAGTCAAGGCCCAATGTCCAAGGGGAGCAGTGGACAGAAGCAGTTGTTTTTACTCAGCTTTCGGTTTCTGGTGCAATTCTAAGCATCCTTTCTCATTTTTGTGCTTTAGGGAATCGACTCGGAGTACTCATACCTCCATCACCAACTGGCCAACGGACCGGTGCCAGGAGCGTGGCTTCTCGTTTTCCAGCCTTCCTTGCTGTGGTGGTTTTGAGGAACTTACTGGATGGTTTTCTTTTGTTCATAGTTGGTGTAGGAGAAGGGCCATGGTGTGCTTTTTGCTTGTTACGGTTCTTGCTTCAGGTGCTCATGACAAGTGTTTTTTTTGGGTTGAGTCTTGTGGTTGGATTTCTTTTTGATGGGTTCTTATGTTTTTGAAGGATGTGTTTTTAAAGGTTTATAATGTTTTTTATGGGTCATAGCATGAAGTAGAGGGTAGGTTTTTAATTCGGCTGTGGAGGCTTTTATTGGCGTGAGTATGTAGTGGTTTATTTTGGTTGGTTTGAGGTAGTGTCCTGTAGTTAATTATTGAGGTTTTTTCAATATTGATAATTGCATTCTTGTTTATTATGTTGTAGGGGTTTTATTTGTCTTGTTTGATTGCTTTGTGTGTTTTATTGTCTCAGACAATTTGGGAGTTATTATTTATGGTTACTTTTCTCTTTTGGTGACATGTTTATTTCTAGGTGGTATTTGTGTTTTGACGGTTTAAGGCATTCTGAGGTCCTTGAGTTAGGAATTATTATTTTGTTGTTGTGAATATTTTTTTTTTTTTTGTAGTTGGATGTATTTGTTGGTTTTTATTAGTTTGATTTTTGGGAACATGGGTATTTCTATGGTGGATCTTTATAGCTAGGTATTTTATTTGGGTGGTGAGTTTTTTGTTTCTTCATGGTTTCGATTTTTTTTATATCTGTAATTATTTGGGGGGAGTTTAGTTAATTTTTTAGAGTATTGGGTTCTCTTGATGAGTTAGTGTAGTGGTAGGGTATTGTTTGGGTTTTTTTTAGAAACATTTGGGATCTGTTGTATGGTTTGGAGTATAAGAGGTTAGTTGAAGAGTTTTTTTTCTTTTTAGTGTTTTTTTTTTGTTTTGTGTGGGTTTTTATAGGTGGGGTTTTTTAAATTAATGTTCCATTTTTGTTATGTGATAAGAACTGTTAGTGAAAGGAGCGTAGTGGGGTTTTTTTTGCTGGTAGTTGGTTGGCTGGTGGAGCCTTTCTGAATTTTTTGGATGGTATTCTTGGTTATTCGATGCTGTTTGTTATGGCATTTTATTTTTAGGAATTGGATTATAACTGCAGAGTTCTAACTGTAACTCTAATGAAACAAAACACATGCATAAATATGAAAATGGGAATATAAAACTTCAATTTTAAATATAAACGGAAAACATATGAATAAAACATGTAACATGAATAATGTTATCCACTACTATTAGGTATTATATTGTTTGATATATAGGATTTTGTTTATATAAATACAGATAAATATAGATTATAAATATAAATAAAATCCATATAAAATATCCATATTGAGACGTATAATTAATACATGTGGATATATAAATATAAAAATTACTAAATAATAGAAATCAATACAGTACATAATGCATATTTTACTGTGTATGTCCTATTTTAACACATTCTATGTCCTAAATATTATATATCGAAATACGGTACCTCAATATATTGTAATCGAATATATAACAACTTGTACAAATCAAAAATAGAAAGGTAGAAATATTTAAATATAGTTTAAAATAAAGGGGATTTTTATTTTGTATTTGGTAGTAGGTAGGGGGTTTTTTATAAAATCTATAAATATAAATAAAATAAAATTAGAAATCTGTGTATAGAAATACATCGTAAATACCTTAAGATCAATATAAAAAATTCAAAGGTAAGTAAAAATCAATATTAGCAGTATCTATGAAGTATAATATAAATAATAATTTGTCTATCTTGCTACCTTAATATATATGATATATATTTATAAACAATCACTATAAAGTAGAAATGCAAATGTGACTATAATGATGAAAAAAACATGTAAATATTCAAGTATCGTTTAAAGAAAGGGCTTTTTTTGGTTTTTATTTGGTTAGAGGCAGGGTTTTAATGGAAGAAAAATGAATATACCTTTTCTTTTGATATCATTCTAAGTATAGAAATATATATTCAATGTATACAGAGATATATAAAAATATAAAATAGAAATGAAAATAAGTATTCCGTATAGATAGAATATAAATAACACCATACATCAATCTACATTTTAAATGTAAATTTGAATATAAATGCGAAAAATAGAGATAAATTTAAACGCAGATTGAAAGATAAGGGGTTTTAAAAAGATTTTTACTTGGATAGAGGCAGGGGTTTATTTTAAGCAATATAAACCTTTTAGAAATAGAAATCTAACTATAGAAATATGTAAGTAATATATTAAGCAATGTATAAAAATGTAAATTGTAATAAAATATAATAGGAATAAATGGAAGAAATTATTAAAATTGCAATTATACATCAATATGCATTATAAATCCGAATGTGAATATAAATATGTAAAATACAAAAATAAAATATATTGAGATGCAGTTTGAAAGAAAAGGTTTTTTCTTTTGGTTCTTATGGGGTTAGAGGCAGGGGGTTTTTTGTTGGCGTTCTTTTCCGCGCGGGCTGTTTTGGGGC
Organism: Taeniopygia guttata; assembly: GCF_048771995.1. Taxonomy (NCBI): domain Eukaryota; kingdom Metazoa; phylum Chordata; class Aves; order Passeriformes; family Estrildidae; genus Taeniopygia; species Taeniopygia guttata. Next base: position 1,867,748 of record NC_133063.1, on the reverse strand, counting down.
ATTTGCTTCAGAGGACGTTCCGGAGGGGCGGGTGGCAGCGCTTGCGGACACAGAGCGGTGCTGCAGCCGCCGCCCGCGGCCGCTGTCTCGGCAGTGGCGTGTCGCGGACTCGCGTGCCGCGCACACGGGCTGTGGGCTCAGCGGCTCCGCGGGCGGTCGGATTTGGAGCAGGCGCCGACCGGCATCGGCAGATTCGCCTCTCTCTGCCCAGCTCCTGCAGCGGCCGCCATCCTGGGCGCGGCCCCTGCCTCTGCCGCGCTGGGTGCCCGTCCCGTCCCCTCCCGTGCGTTCCCACCGCCTCCCTGCCGTACAGCTAGAAATAAACAACACCAACGTAGAAATATACATAGGTTAAAAAGAAAGGGCTTTTGGGGCGGGGCGGCGTTATTTGGTTCGAGGCAGGGTCTTTTAGTTTCTGTGCGGGATTTTTTGGGACATTTATTTCGGAGGATTTTTCCCAAGGGGATCGATCGCCGCCGCTCTTTTCCCCCTGCCTCCCCTCCGGGCGAGCGGCGGCCCCCGGCTGTGGCGGGCGGCGGTGCTGCTGCCTTGTGGCCACAGAGCGGTACTGCAGCCCCACAGCCAGCGCCCGGCCGAAACCACCGAGACGGGGCGGGAGGTGCCAGAGCGGCTCCAAAACCACCGAGACGGGGCGGAAGCGGCAAGAGCGGCTCCAAACCCACCGAGACGGGGCGGAAGTGGCCAGAGCGGCCCCAAACCCACCGAGACGGGGCGGAAGCGGCAAGAGCGGCTCCAAAACCACCGAGATGTGGCGGAAGTGGCCAGAGCGGCTCCAAAACCACCGAGATGTGGCGGAAGTGGCCAGAGCGGCCCCAAACCCACCGAGACGGGGCGGAAGCGCCAAGAGCGGCTCCAAAACCACCGAGATGTGGCGGAAGTGGCCAGAGCGGCTCCAATTACCACCGAGATGTGGCGGAAGTGGCCAGAGCGGCTCCAAAACCACCGAGATGTGGCGGAAGTGGCCAGAGCGGCTCCAAAACCACCGAGATGTGGCGGAAGTGGCCAGAGCGGCTCCAAAACCACCGAGACGGGGCGGAAGTGGCCAGAGCGGCTCCAAAACCACCGAGATGTGGCGGAAGTGGCCAGAGCGGCTCCAAAACCACCGAGACGGGGCCCGGAGGGGCGCGGGGCGGCGGCGAGCGGCGAGCGGGGCGGTGTGTGTGAGTAGAGGGGAGCGGTGAAGGCGGCTCCGCGGCAGCGCCGGGGAAGGATGGCAGCGGCGAGGGCGGCCCGGCGGGGCCGGTGCTCCCGGGCCGGGGCGGAGCGGCGTCGGAACAAGGCTGCGCCCGCCCCTCCTGCCGCCCTCCTGGGAATGGGTTGAGGCATTATGGGTGTATTTAGGTCGGGATAACTATTTTGTTGGTTTGTAAACAAATGTCAGTTGTTCTGACAGGAACAGGCTGAATGGGGCTGTAGCTCTGCCTACGAGGTCAAGCAGTGATAAGGCCTTGTCAGACCCTGGGAAGTAGAGGATGGGTAAAGAAGTGAGCCTCTGTGTAGCACTTCTCTGTAACAGATTAGCAGCTGCTGTAGCATCATTTCCTAGACATTGAGTGGTCTGGGGCTGGATTAGAAAAAAATTAGGTTTAGTGTGTTGTTTAACAGCTGCAGGTGGAGGAACCTGTGCCTTCTGCTCTCCCCACAGCTGTCTCGGCTGTCACACCTGTCCTGAGGAAAGCCCTGTGGAAGGAGCTCGGTGCCGCGATTCAGGACCCTGAGGCCACTGTGAAACTGCAAATTCTTTCCAAGCTGTTGCCACCTCCGGGAAGCAAAGGGCTGCACAACCTGATGGACTGCCTTCCTGCTGCTCCGGAGAGAGCAGGCAATGAAGAGAGGTGGGCAGCGTGTGTGTGTGTGTGCCTCCCCCAGGGCTCAGTTTGTCCTGGGAATCAGTGTGATAGGAATGGGAGCATTAACAGCGTCCTCTCCTCCGAGAATCTGTTGCTTTGCACTTTGGCAGCAAGACATCTTTAAGATATACAAAACCAAGTTAAAATGTTAATAAGAAAGTCAGCAGCTATCTCTCTGCAGCTGGGCCGTGGCAGATGCTATATCCACGGTGCTTAAAAACTCAGAGGAGCTGCATTCCTGGAGGAGACATCTCTTCTCAGCCTGCGTAAAGGGGTTAGTTGCCATGTACAGCAGCAGTAAAGATGAAGGCAAGCAAGAAGTGGAGAGGTCCATGCTGCTGAGGCTAGAGGAATTATTGGTGAGACTGCTTATCTGCTTTGCCACAGAGGGACTGTATGCATATGTGTGATTGGGCAGTTGTAGATTTTGTAAATACAGATTGGACTCGATTTCCTGTTTTATGGATTCTGGTTTCCGTGGATTTTTCATAGCTTTTTCCGAGTCCTGAGAATCCTTTATACGAGGCAGTTTTATGTTCTTGATGATGACTTTCTGGTACGAATCGCCTTTGAATGTGTGAGTTTGAGGTATTTAGGAGAAAGAAATCAAAGGTTACCAGTGGAATAAAAAAAAAAAAGTTAAAATTAATTAATTAAATTATTATAAATTAATTAATTTAATTTTTAAATTTAAGTTATCACCTTCTTTTTTAAAAGAAGCTGATAGAGATACTTGTGCCAAGACCCATCTGCCATGCCATCTGAAGTGTGGGGCAAAAGTCTGGTTGATCAGGAATAGAAATCAGACTTTGATCTTGAAGAACACTACTTGGTCACTCCCTCTGTATACTGTTGCCTTGGTTTGAGTTCAGTGAACAGGGATCCCCGTGACACGCAACACTGAAGGTCCCTGGGCAGTGAATGCCTTTGCGCTCTCATGGCTTTTGCTGAGACTCCCTTGTAGGACCTGGCTGACTCTGCAGGCCCTGGGGCCACCTCACAGGGTCCATCCCATGCTGAGGGTGTTTCCAGCCTGGCGAGGTTGGCACCTGCATTCCCAGGACTGTTGGGATGTGCAGCTGTCAGTCTGCTCCAGGCTCTCGCTTTGACTTGTCAAGTTGCGAATCCTTTTGCACTTGAGGCGTTTGAAGAGTATTGAGCCGCTGGGTTTTTGGAACCTACAGCCCAGCTTGCTTTTTGATTCCATACAGCCCCTGCTCCCAGACCAACAAGTTTCTTTTGAGCCAGGAATTAGGATTGTTGTATCCAAGAGCTTTTTTCCCTGTTACCCTCAGATCATCCCACGTGAGCGTTTGGCTTGCGTGTTCTTAGTGTGTCCCTTGAACAAAAATTGCTGTAGAAGCTCCATGTGCCAAATGTAAACCAACACCTGTTTTTACTTGCTGCACACAGTGTGTGGTTGAAGAAGTGGACCCAGATGACTGGTGTGACCTTGTGAAGACAGGGCTCAAGTAAGTGCTTTCATTTGAATTTGGTTTGGTTTCACCAAGTTCATTTTCTTTGCCAAGTTAATTTTCTTTGCCAAGTTCTCATTTCTTACCCAACTTGTAGCTTCAAGTGGGTTTTCTTGGGTTTGGTTACAGTCTGACTTCTCTGTGATCCTTCTCCCAAAGGTACCGTTACAGAGATGAAACATTTCTGAAGGTCCTGAACGTTGCCATCCAGTTACTATACATGAAAGAATCCTCACTAAGAGCGTAGTCAAGCTCTCCAAACTACACATGGTGGTCACACAGCACTCTCTATTTTTGGCAGCCATCCTGAGGTCAAGAGAAGATGATTGCATGAGCGTCCAGACAAAAGGTATTTTTTAATCATCTTCTTCCCATCCTAAACACAGCTAATCTTCTCTTTCTTGCATTATATTCTTTCCATCCAGTAACACATCCACCCATGTAAATACTTGCAGAGTTATTAGCAGTTCCAGAATACTGGCATTTAAATTGTACCTCTGCTCGGATCCAAATGTTACATTCATTTTATGCTGGTTGTAAAGACTTCTGTTTTTAAAACTAGTGGAAAGGCGGGTTTGGGTTTTTGTTTGCTTATTTGTTGTTCTGGTATTTTTAACCCAGCTGAAGTCTTGGATTTATTGTTTTGGTTTCTGAGGTACTTAGTGTAAGATCACTGAAGTGCACATAGATCCTGTGATGTTTAAGCCTCGGCTACACGTGACACAGGCTTCTGAAAATGGAAATGGCCTTGGCAGAGAAGCAGCTGTGAAGCAAAGCAGAATTAAAATGCATGAGAGCAGAAGAACCAAGTGAAATGGTACTTCTGGGTGCTGTGTGCTCCTCTGGCCTCTGCCTGCTGTGAACACTTTGTGTTGCAGCTCGGTGTAGTCCAATTCAGTGTTTGTTTGGTTTGATTTTTGTGTGTAACAAAAACACTGCTCACTTACTCTAAAGAACTTCCCTTCTTTACTGGACACATCCTGCAGTGGGACCAGACTCCCCCTCACCCTGGAGGAATTCCCTGCTCCTCTGGAGAGGGGTGAAGCCAAAGCTTAGGAGCAAAGGCAAACCACCAAACCAGGGGCATTCTATATATATCCAAATAAGGGGCTCTGTCTTCCTGCTTTTCCTGTAGTTCTCCTTCCTGGTTTCACCTGGCCTGGAAGGATGGGCATGGCCTGTATTTGTCATCTGAAAGTGGTGTTACTAAATCTGTCCAGAGGTTCTGATTACAGATACTCATTTTCTGCCAGAAAACATTTTCATTTCATTCTTTTCACCCAGGATGGCTCTCTGTGGTCTCAGACAGTGTTCCCTGGGAGGAAGGGCAGCCTTTGCCTCGCCTGCACAGCTCAGGTGGATGTGACAGAACTGGTGTGGCCTGACAAGGCATGAGCAGCTGTCTGTGCACTGGAGTGCCTTGAAACCTTTCTCTGTGAGGTTTTGGACACTTTTCTCTTTGGGATTTCTTGTGACACAGCACCAGGTATCCCTTCCTTTGTATGAAGTACCCTTGGTAAAGGATTGAATGACGGACAAGTGGGGCCTGGGATAAAAATGGTTCTGTTAAAATTAGGCTAAGAATGCAATAGAGAAATGAGCTTCCTTTTAATGAAATAGTTAGGAATAAAAATGCTTTTATATTTGAATTGGTGTCCCCTCTCACGGATAAAACCCCCTGGTGAGCAATCACAGCAGAAGTTTTAAAGCCACGATCCTTTGGCTTCCACAGTGGACTTAATGTTCATTTCCTCCTCTCTTTCAGGACAGGAGAAATCATTAAGCTCCTCCCATCTTTGCCAGAAGCTTCAGTGTTTAAGCAGCCAGAGCCAAGAGGCTTCAGCACCAGGGGGTTGCACTGGAGGGCTCCAGGTCCTGCCCACGCTGTGGGGTAAGTCAGAGGGACGCAGGGTTCCCCTTTTCCTCTCCGCTGGGATTAAGTGCCTCGGGAATGCCATTTCTGACAGCCCAGCCGTACCCCTGTGTGCTGGGAAAGGGCAGCAGGGAAGAGGCAAATGCCAGAGTTCCTTGGGGCTGACGGAGCTGTGGTGTTTGGCTGTGCCCAGGGGGGCAGGCTGGGCATTGTTCGGGCACCCAAGGACTGGTCTGGGGCTGGGAGCCCGGGGAGCCGAGCTCTCGGTGCATTCCCAGCTCTGCCAGCTGCTGCAGGGCTGGGTGCCAGCCTCTGCTGGGGCTGGGGCAGGAGCTGCAGGGGAGGGCTGGCAGGATTTGGGAGCAGAGGGAGGAAAATGAGGAAGGGTGCTGGGCGGCGCTCAGCCTGTGCTGGTGTCAGCGCAGCCGTGCAGGGCGCCGGGATCTGGGGTCAGCTCCGGCTCTCCTGGGGTTCAGGGTGCAAGGTCGGAGGGACTGGGTTTATCTGTGGCTTTCCAGGCCAGCAGGAACAAGGGGAATGTGGTGCCAGAGCTGTGTCCCATCGGGCTGCGCTTCCCTCTGAGCACAGAGTCTGGGCTGAGGGGAGATTGCTGCGAGTGCCCCGTGAGCAATCCAGGGAACTCGGAATTGCATCCGCTGCTGGGAACACTGCCTGAGCTCTGCTCAGGCTGTGTCTGCGAGGAGTGGGATTTGGGCTGCAGAGGTGCTGCTGGGCACAAAAAATGGAGTAAATCCTCTCCAGGGACGTGCAGTGAAGGATAGTGCAGCAGGGAAGGAGAGTATTTGCAAATTATATCAGTATTTCTCCCAAAACTGGGAGAAATGGGGTGGAGCAGAGATGGGGGTGGTTTGGTTTTGTCTGGGCCGGTTATTCCTCGTGCAATGTTTTAAATCTGTTGTATGATTTTCTCTCCAGTATCTTTCTAACAAAAGCTGACAGAAATTTAGGTTCAGGGTTAGAAGTTGGGTCCATTCACTGCAAAACCTTGCCCAGGCTGGAGGACTGGGGTGATGGCTGCTCTCAGCAAAGGTTACCTGTGAATACCGTGTCAGATTTCCCTCAATGCTGGGCAGGAAAGGTGAGGGTTTGGGTCAGGAATTCTGCAAACAAGGCCTGTGTGATGTTGGTTTATTGTGTTTTTCAGGGAGCCAGGGCTGGCACAAGGACTCGTGCAGGTGCTGCTCTGGCACCGGAGCTGTTGCCCTGTGGAGCCATTTTAAAGGTGTGATTATGGAACATTTTGGAGGCTGTTTCTGGAATTCCATTTGTAGCTGGATCTCGCTCCGAGTGCAGCAGTCCAGGTGAGGGTTCTGACCTCTCCAGACTTGTGCTCACCTTGGTACAGCCCGGGGCTGGAGCAGGTTTTCCAGGGAAGTGGAGATGGCTGAGGATGGGTGCTCTGGAAAGCAGGGACCTGCTGGGATTTGCATTTGCAAAGCTGCCGTGAAGTTTGTAAAACCAGCAGGAAATTCTAATTCCTGTGGGTTTTGGGGAGGAGGTGCAGGTCACCCTGAGAGCTAGACCAGAACTGGTTTGTGGTAAGGAGTCTGAGGTGTGTAAGTGCCACAGCTGGTATGAGCTGTGTGCTAAATGCAGTCCCAGCCCCAGAGGGAGGCTGATGGGCTCTGCTCATTGCTGTCCCCAGCTGTCCCCAGCCTGTTAGGAAAATAAGGCCTTTTTGTTCATAATATAGAGTTTTCACATCTATAAAATAGAATCTTTACTTAGAGTTTTCACTTGTCTGAATGTTAGGAAAATAAGGCCTTTTTGTTCATAATATAGAGTTTTCACATCTATAAAATAGAATCTTTACTTAGAGTTTTCACTTGTCTGAATGTTAGGAAAATAAGGCCTTTTTGTTCATAATATAGAGTTTTCACATCTATAAAATAGAATCTTTACTTAGAGTTTTCACTTGTCTGAACATGTTCTCATTTTGCCAAGCATTCCAGAATATCTCTCAAGGACAACTTCGTTATACACTGCTTTAACTAATTTAGGGAGTAGAGGTTGGTTGTTAGGCATCAAACCACCTAAGCGAATATCTTCAAGGACAGTTCCGTAATCCTGTGGAATGCGAGTAAACGTGCCTAGAGATAACATTTCTTGTTTTGAGAGAATTCCCAGATCACAGAAACAAGCCTGAGGAAGACTACTGGCCTTCATCCCACGACCACCAAAAGGCAGAAAACGACCACCTAGCAACAAGGTGCACCTGCGCAGAGAAGACACCAGAACGTCACACTTCCGGAGGAGAAGACCCAATAAGTTGGGGGGGAATGGGGCACGAAAGGGCGGTAGTTGGAATAACTGCCGCCCAGCGCGCTGATTTGCTTTCGTTTCCTACCATTAATAAATCTTTTTAATTGGATTAGAAAGCCTATTGTGCTCGTTCATAACAAGCCCGCTGCTCCCCCATGGATCTGCTCTGGATTCGGGCTGTCGGTGCTGGAGCGCCCTGCTCCCTGCAGGGCCCTGCCCCTAACCCACGCAGAGAGAGAGAGCCCTGCTGGCCAGAGTGATCTTTTTTCATTTTTTCTCCCTGTGCTGTTAGCAAGGAAGGGATGGGACTGCTCTTGGGCCGGGAGCGCTCAGTGCTCAGGTGAGCACCCGCCTGGGAGCGTGAGGGTTTGCAGAGCGAGCAGCTGCTGCGGCTCAGGAGCAGCCACAAGTTCTTTGTTCCAAGGCAGGCCAGAACTTTCTAACCCCGGGGTTTATTTGGCTTTTGGAACCCAGCACCTCTGCTCAGTTCTGCCGCACTGAGGGTACTTTTGTTCAATGCCTTCTGTTGGAACTTGTCAGCTCTCAGTGTAGCGCACACAGCCCCAGCCCTGCCCTGCAAACCCTTCCCCATCGTGCCCACACAGTTTCCTCTCTCACTCACTCGGGGCAGGCTCCTACTGACAGCCACAGAAACAGAAGTTATTTTATGTTGTTTTATTCTTTTCCTGCGTAATGCCCGTGTCTTGTATTGGTACATCAATCCCAGCTTCTCCCGAGGCTGCAGATCAAATCTTTCAGTGTCTGTGGGAGTTTCTGGTTTTCCCATTCCCACGTCTCCCCTCTCTCTCTGTATGAAAAAAAAATTTTAATAATGGATTTGTTAAGCATTTGTTGCATAAATTAACATACAGAAGGTGTTATCATTAGTATTATTATAATAATATAATTAAAATGTATAATTTTGGCATTAGATTTTTAAATTATGGTGTTAAATTTTATTTATTGTTATCTTTTATTAGTTATTCTTATTTTTGATATTTCTTAAAGTTGTACATTTTTATAAGTAGATTTTGTGTGATTAGATATATTTATACATTTTATTAAATTTTTATATTTGTGTGTTAATAAAAGAAAATTTATTGTTGGTTTTTTTAAAAACTGCATATTTAATATTTTTATATTTTTTAAAATGTTATTTATTGTAAGGGATGTAGAATTAGATTGTTTATTTAGATAATATTTTAACTGATTTAATTGTTTTAGCGTTGTTGTTGAAGTAATAGGTGGTATAAAAAGTGATGCTACCATTTTTAAGTTTCAAGGCTTAAAATTACTTTTCTATTTTGGTTACTATTGATGGATAAATGACTTTTTTGTTTTAAATTGTTAACTATTTTTATATAAGGGCTTTTTAATTATATGGGTGATTTGTAATGTTTTTTATTGGTATATTAGGTAAGTAAGTCAAGAATGGATTTTTTGAGTAGTGCTAGATAAATACAAAGTATGTAAACTTGAAACTTCAGTTAAAGTTACTTAAACGTTTGTTTTAGATTGGTTAATTGGTAAAGTGATATAATTAAAAGTAAATAAAGTAAATAGAGTAGAGGTATAATATTTGATAGAATTTTATAATTGGTAAGTTATTAAATAAGATTTTTATAATATTGATTTTTACATTTATAAAGAAACTTAAAGTTTATATATTTTGGTGGGTGTAGTACAAGATGTTAGGTGTAAGTTGCAATTCTTGTGTAATTTACTTGTATTTACATATTTACTTGTATTTACATATTTAGTAACATAGTAACCTATGTTACTAAATATCTATATTTAGTAACATAGGTGAAATGATATAATTAGTAAGTATTAAAAGATTGTACATTATTTTAGAGTTTATAACAGTTGATAAATGTTAAATTAGTGGTAAGTTAAATATTTATGTGTGGATAATGATTTTTTAAGTTTATTTAAAAAATAAGTTTATTTGTTATATTGATAAAGTTAAATTGTTAAGTTAAAATTATTTGAATTTATTTTTGACGTAGAAAATATTTGGGTTTGTTGTTAATTATTTTATTTAGGTAGAGTTAGGGTTAGGTTATAGTTTAAATTTTAATTGGTGAATGTTACTTACTATATTTTTATCTAATGTTTTTAAAAGTAGTAGTTAAGAGTAAAAATGTTAGGATTAAAGATTAATTACATTATGTAATAATTGGATTTTTTTAGAAGTTTTTTAGAATTGAGATGCTTTGAATATAGTAACCTTTTTTTTTAAGGATTTGAAAGTGGTTATGGACAGGATTGTGAGTTTGGATTTGGATATTGAGAGTGTGAAGGTGCAGGAAATGTAGGAGAGAGTGATTACTTAGTGTGAAACTTAGAAAAAGAAATTAATGTTGTAGTTGGATTTTATATTGAAGTGATTTTGTAATAATAACTGAGGAAACTGATAAGATTAACAGTTTGGAGGAGGTTTTTAATGAAATATCTTTTTTTTAATCTTGAAAAATATTTAAAATGATGAGATAACATTAGGTTAAATTATAGAGTTAGTGTAGAGATTAGTTAGAGAGTTAACTTGGTGTAAGAGCGATATAAATTGAGAATAAAAAAGTAGGAATTAGAAATTTTATGTGTTTTTAGATCATTATATAAAGAGATAAAGTATATGAAAGTTGGTTGTAATTATAATCATATTTAATAAATATTGTTTATTATAAAAATGAATATATTTATATTATATAATTAGTATATTAGTAGTATGTGTTTGAAGAAGTTAGGATAACTTTTAAAAAATAGTTATATATTAAGGAAATAGAGTAAAATTTTTAAATAGTGTGATATGAATAGTAATTGCTATTTTTTGGTGTTACTTATAAAAGATAAAAAGAGTAGAGATTGTAATGAAGAGCAGAATTTTTGATGAAAGTGATCATATAATACACTGTATTTTTTTTACTTCTGAATAGGTGTTTGTTAGTGTTTTCTTTTAGTTGTTTTCATTGGAGTTGTTTTAATTTTTAAGAAAATTAACCATATACTGTATAGTTTAGAGAAATGATCTTTGATAAAATTTAGGATAAGTTATATTAAATAAGATTTAAATTTAGACTGAAGGAATTTTGATAGTAAGGAATAAAAAACTTAATTTTAATAGATAAAAAGAAACTTAATGTATTTATTTAAATGTACTGACATTTAATTTTGTTTGATTTTATTAACACTTAACATATTGAATGTTATTATTTATAAATATTGAAGGTCTTTTAAGTCTTTTGGTTTTAAAGAAATTTTAGTTGGTTGAGTTATAATTATTACTTATATCTTTACAGGGTGGTTTTATTTATTGGGAGATATGTTTCTTAGTAAAAGATCTTTTATTTATGTTACATTTCAAATGGTGCTAATTTGTACAGTGGGGTTTTTTTTAATGCAGGATATTGATTAGATTGTTTTATATTTTTTGTGGGCTTTGAAAAAATATTTATATGGTTAGGCTTTTCTATTTTTGAAGTAGGTTTTGATGGTTTTTGTTGTTTTTCTGAGAGTTTTTGATTTAGAATTTGAAGAGTATTTGGCGTTTGGAGGAAATAAAGGTGAGGGTTTTTTGGATACAGCTGAGTTGTATGGTATGTTATTTTGATTTTTTGTTTGGTTGTGGGGAAGGTCTCCTTTGGTTAGATGTGGGAGCGTGAGACTGGAACTAGGACTTTTTGTCTAATGCTTGATGAGTGTGTTTTATGGGGAGGAGGTGTTATTTTAAGTTTTATAAAATACACTGAGAATTAGTTAAACTCATGGAAGAAACATTATGGTAATTAAAGGGTGCTATGTTTAAAGAGCTATAAATCTGTTTTAATAACTGCTTGACATAAGGTGAGCTCAATCTACTTTTTCTGCCCCAGCAAGCATCAGGCACGTCCGCATCAATGGCACGACCCCTGCCCACTGCTCCTGTTTCACCCGACCAAATTCAAGAGCAAAAGTTGGTTGGGCTTTAAGAACTTGAAATAACTTTGAAGCAAAATAAATCACATTTTTCCCCTGTGTTTTTTTCCTTTCAGATGCTGCACTCACCTCTGCAGACAAGCGCTGAGCTCTCACTGCAGGAACCTGTCAGGCCTCGGTGGCTGTGAGTTCACGTTCTTCTCACTGGGGAATTGAAATAATTGCTGGTTAATTGCAGAAATGTTTTCTGGAGCCTTTCCCCTTTTGTGCCCCTGTGCTGTGTGGGACAAGGGCAGAGGAGCCTCGGGCTGGAAAGGGGCGGGAGAAGGCAAAGGGACCCCCTGGTGTCCCCAGGGCTCTGTGGGGAACAGAACGGACACTGTGCGGGCACGGGGAGGTGAGGAGTGACAGTCTGGGGCCAAATCCCAGCTCACCCGCAGGGAAATAAGTGAGGGACATTTTGGAGGGGAAAGCTGAGGCCATGAGTTCACCCAGCCTGGCCAAGTTGTGTTCGCACAAAGTGGCACCAGAGGCGAAAGTCAATCCAGAGCCCACCCTGCTCAACCTCTAAGTCCCAGAATAAATTCTTCAAGCTGCCCGTTGAGAGACTAAAAACACATGAAAGAGAACCAAGAGCATTCCGAGAGCAAACCAGAAGGTTCCTGGGAATCCCACTGCACTGTTGTCACAGCCTTTTTGACAGAGCTTTAAGTTTTTTATCTCAATGCTGATTTTTTCTGCCTGGATCATTCACTCTGGGGGCTGTGGGGATTTTTTGGGATTGAACTCCCTCCCTGTGGCCCTGACACTGCTCAGGAGCTGGAGGAAAAGCAGAGTCAGCTCTCCTGGCAGGGGCAAGGAGTTTTCCCCCAGAGCAGATGCAGCAGCTGCCTTCTAGCCCGGCCAGGAGGGATCTGCTTTGGCTCCTGGCTGCTGCAGGGACAGAACGTGTTCAGCTGCTCCAGGTGACATTCCAGCTGCCTCATCTCCCATCCCTGCTCCCGCCCCTCCTGCTCTCAGCTCCCGCCCAGCCAGCTGTGCCGAGGGGAATTTGTCCCACCAGCAGCAGGGGAAGGACAAGGGCTCCCACCCTGGCACTTGGATTGTCCCTCTGGGGGATGCCGGCTGCTGGGATTTAGATCATTCTATACATTTGGCTGCTGAAACTTCCCCACCCAGGGGATTTTGCACAAAGATTGTTCTCTGCGTGGTGCCTGGATTTGGGGTTCAGTATCAGCTTTGCTAGTTCAGATGAATTATACCCACAGCCCCAGGTTCCCTGCTGAATTCCTGCTGGAATAACCTGACAGTGCCTCGTGGAGAGTGGAAATTCCCATGCAGAGCTGCCACTTTAGCACCAGCTGTGTCAGGAACCAGCAGAGGTTCCAGGGAAGCTCAGTGGGATCAGGACAAGGACAGGTCTCTATTCTATAGAACTTGCTATTTAAAACCCTCATCCCCCAGCCCAGGGCTGTGTCTGGAGTCACTTGACAGAGTTCCCTGGAACTCAGCTGATTTCACCCCCCGGAGCTCAGGCTCCAGCTGATGTTTTAAAGCAGGACAAGGCGGTGGCTGGATGCGCTCCCGGCCTGTGCTGAGGCAGAACATCTCTCCTGCAGAAGCTCCGCTCCTTTCAGAGCCTCAGCAGCGGCCTCTGCATGTCCTTTTCCCTCAGGAAAGGGATGCACATCCCTGCCTGCAGCACACCTCCAGTGGGACCCACCTGTGAGAGTTTTCCATCACTTCTGCACCTCCAGCTGGCTCCCTGGAAATCTCCAGACATCATCGCACTCGAACCTCTGATTTTAAGGCATCTCCGAGGCTGTGGCTTGGCATTTAGTATCTGTGAGGGAAGATTGCCTTGGCTCAAATGAAACGTAAACTTTAAGGCATTTAGAGATTTTGAGGAGCTAAGAGAAATACGTCTTACTAGAATTAATTAAAATAAGAATAATAAATGAGTAGGCCTTGATGAAGTTAGGAGTTAGTAGTTAACTAATAATTAATTGCTTGTCAGCACAATGTTTAGTTAGCTGGATTTATAATGAAGAATATAGAAACTGATAAATAGCTTTTAGGAACATAAGACAATTGTGGGCCTCCTCTGTTCTGAAACCAATTGAAGACAAGGAATGGGAGTTCTACCAAGAGTTCATTTGTCATACTTGCATTGAAAAGGTAGAAAGGTCAGAAGGAGGAAGATGTCATTTACTTCCTCATTTTGGGACCCCTCCCCATGAAAGGGACCACCGACCCATTTCAAGGGACAAACTACGCATGCTTAATAGCTTTTGGAGTGATTAGCATACGAAGCGGGGAATGGGATGTACCAAAATTATGAATATGTATTTGTATTTTGTGTATTCAATACTTGTATGGATAAAAAGACTCTGTAATCACCTGGAAGGGGCGGTGTGTATTTGGGAGCGATCCCGCACGCTGCCCGGCGTCGAATAAACACACACTTGCTAACTTTAAACTGTTTAGAGAGTTTTTGTCCGTCACAGTTGGATTTCGATACTAGATCAATATCCATATTTTTTTAATAAATCACAAACGCTGCTGGTGGATGATGGCCTCAGGCTGGAAAAGAGGGAGGAGATTTGGGGTGGCTGGGACATACCTGGCAGCTGTGTGGGAGCTCGGGGAGGTCAGAAACGGGGATTGCTGTCAGAGCCCCTCTGCAAACGGCCGTGCCTCGGTTCCCAGGTGATGCCAGCCGTTCCCTGGGGTCCCTCCGGGCTGTCGGTGCCGTCTGTCCGGGCTGAAGCATCCCTGCGCGCCTGTGGGGAGCAGCCCCCGGCCGAGGAGCCACGGGCAGCCCTTGAGCCGCGTCCGTGCCAGCGCTGTCCGGTGCCCCGGTGCCCGTGCCGGGCCGTGCGTTGGTCACGCTGCGAGCCACGGGCCGGGCACGGCAGCTCCTGCCCTGCCGAGCCAAGGACCGGAGGTGCTCTCTGCCCTCCGTGGGCTCCGGGCTCCTGCAGCCCCGCACCGGGCGCAGGCGGAGCGGGAGCGGCGGCCCCGGCGGAGCGGCGGTGCCGGTCCCGATCGCCGCCCCGATCCCGCCCCGATCCTCCGGCCCCGGCACCCCCACCCTGCCCGCCGAGGAAGGAGCGGCGCTGCCCGGCTCCCACAGCAGCCACCGGCGGGACCGGGGCCCAAATCCCCGGGCCCGGATCCCAGTCCCGGTCGCACCTGAGCCCGTCGGGCGCCGCGCAGCGCCGGGAGCAGCCCCGATCCGATCTCCGCACGGCGCTCCGAGCGCCGGTCCCGCCGCAGCCCGGCCGAGCATTCCCCGCAGAATGTGAGGCGGGCGCGGATCCGCCGCCATTTATGGGCGGGGGGCGGGGGGGCGGGGCCGGGGGCGGGGCCAGCACAGGTGCGCGCACAGGTGCGCGGGGCCCCAGCGCGCCTGCGCGGGGCGGGGCCGGGGGGATTTAAGCGGCGGGGAGGGCCGGGCAGAGCCATTTGACGCTGGGCGCTCGGGGCGGGAGGTTGCGGCCGGGCGGGCCCCTTTATCTCTTTTTCTCTATATTTCTTTGCTTCTGTGTTTCTGTTCTTTTGCGTTTCTTTTTCTCTATACCTCTCCTGTGTACCCTCCCTTCCTCCCCTCCCCCACCCCCTACACCCTCCCCCCCCCAAACCCCCCCCCTCCCTCTCCCCCCTAGCCCTCCCCTCCCTCCCCCCCGGGCGGCCCCCCCTACACCCCTTTCCCTTTCCTCCCTTTCTATTCCCCTACTGACCCCTACCCTGTTCCTCTATCCTGTCCCTGTTCCTTCCCTCCCCAGCCGGGTTCCCCCGCGCCCCCTTTCCCTGCTCCCCTCCCCGCTCCACACGTTCCGCCTCCTTCCCCAAACCTGCCTTCAATCCTTCCTTTCCTTCCTCCACCCTGCCTTCCCCCCAGCCCCCTCCCCGACTGCCCCGCGCACCCCGACCTCTGTCCCCCTGCCCCCTGTCCTTGTCCCCTTCCTCTCGGCTGCCGCTGTGCTGCCCTGTTCTCGTTCCCCATTCCCCTTTTCCTTCTTTCCTCGCAGCCGCGGGGCTCGGGGTGCCGGATAATAAAGCCCAGAGGGCCGGAGCCCGGCGCCCCCCGCCCTCGCTGGGGTCCCCACACGGGGCAGGAGCCGCTCTGCGGGTCCCCCCATTACAGTGCAACACACGGGCCGACACTGCCGGGGCTCCGGCTTTCCCGACATCACACTGGGGGTCGGGCCGGGGGCAGGGAGGGTCCTGGGGGGTGGGGGGGTGAGGAAGGGCCCCCTCATTAGGAGGGGGCTCTGGGGGGAGGGGGGGGTGGGGGTTAGGGGGAGGGATGGGGGGGCGGGGCCGGGGGGGTGGGAGGGGAGGGGCAGGGGGTGGGAGGGGTGGGGTAGGGGTGGGGTAGGGGGGGTGGGGGGGGGGTGGGGGGGTGAGGGGGGAGGGAGGGGGGGTGGGGTGGGGGGGTGGGGTGGGGGGGGAGGGGGGTGGGGGGGGGTGGGGTGGGGGGGGAGGGAGGGGGGGTGGGGTGGGGGGGTGGGGTGGGGGGGGAGGGGGGGGGGTGGGGTGGGGAGGGAGGGGGGGTGGGGTGGGGTGGGGGGGAGGGGGGGTGGGGGGGGTGGGGGGGTGGGGGGGGAGGGAGGGGGGTGGGGTGGGGGGGGTGGGGGGGGTGGGGTGGGGGGGAGGGGGGGGGTGGGGTGGGGGGGAGGGAGGGGGGGTGGGGTGGGGGGGTGGGGTGGGGGGGGAGGGGGGGTGGGGGGGTGGGGGGGGTGGGGGGGGGTGGGGTGGGGGGGAGGGGGGGGGTGGGGTGGGGGGGGGGAGGGGGGGTGGGGTGGGGGGGTGGGGTGGGGGGGAGGGGGGGTGGGGGGGTGGGGGGGGAGGGAGGGGGGGTGGGGTGGGGGGGGTGGGGGGGGGTGGGGTGGGGGGAGGGAGGGGGGGTGGGGTGGGGGGGGTGGGGGGGGTGGGGTGGGGGGGAGGGAGGGGGGGTGGGGTGGGGGGGGTGGGGGGGGTGGGGTGGGGGGGAGGGAGGGGGGGTGGGGTGGGGGGGTGGGGGGGGGTGGGGTGGGGGGGAGGGGGGGGGTGGGGTGGGGGGGAGGGAGGGGGGGTGGGGTGGGGGGGTGGGGTGGGGGGGAGGGGGGGTGGGGGGGTGGGGGGGGAGGGAGGGGGGGTGGGGTGGGGGGGGTGGGGGGGGGTGGGGTGGGGGGGAGGGAGGGGGGGTGGGGTGGGGGGGGTGGGGGGGGGTGGGGTGGGGGGGAGGGAGGGGGGGTGGGGTGGGGGGGTGGGGGGGGGTGGGGTGTGGGGGGGGTGGGGGGGGAGGGAGGGGTGGGGGGGGAGAGTCCTGGAGGACGGCTGCTGGTGTGTTTTTTTCATTTTTTTTTTTTATATATGTCTGTTCATGCCGCTGAGTGACGTGACCCCCTCTGCTACCCCCCCCACCCACCCCCCCCACCCCACCCCCCCTCCCTCCCCCCCCACCCCCCCACCCCCCCTCCCCCCCCACCCCACCCCCCCACCCCACCCCCCCACCCCACCCCCCCACCCCACCCCCCCTCCCCACCCCCCCACCCCACCCCCCCACCCCACCCCCCCTCCCTCCCCCCCACCCCCCCTCCCCCCCCACCCCACCCCCCCACCCCACCCCCCCTCCCTCCCCCCCACCCCCCCTCCCCCCCACCCCACCCCACCCCCCCTCCCACCCCCCCTCCCCCCCACCCCACCCCCCCACCCCACCCCCCCACCCCCCCTCCCACCCCCCCTCCCCCCCACCCCTCCCCACCCCCCCACCCCACCCCCCCACCCCACCCACCCTCCCCTCCCTCCCCCCCCCCACCCCACCCCCCCCTCCCTCCCCCCTCACCCCCCCACCCCCCACCCCCCCCCCACCCCCCCTACCCCACCCCTACCCCACCCCTCCCACCCCCCCGGCCCCCCCCCCTACCCCACCCCTACCCCACCCCTCCCACCCCCTGCCCCTCCCCTCCCACCCCCCCGGCCCCGCCCCCCCATCCCTCCCCCTAACCCCCACCCCCCCCTCCCCCCAGAGCCCCCTCCTAATGAGGGGGCCCTTCCTCACCCCCCCACCCCCCAGGACCCTCCCTGCCCCCGGCCCGACCCCCAGTGTGATGTCGGGAAAGCCGGAGCCCCGGCAGTGTCGGCCCGTGTGTTGCACTGTAATGGGGGGACCCGCAGAGCGGCTCCTGCCCCGTGTGGGGACCCCAGCGAGGGCGGGGGGCGCCGGGCTCCGGCCCTCTGGGCTTTATTATCCGGCACCCCGAGCCCCGCGGCTGCGAGGAAAGAAGGAAAAGGGGAATGGGGAACGAGAACAGGGCAGCACAGCGGCAGCCGAGAGGAAGGGGACAAGGACAGGGGGCAGGGGGACAGAGGTCGGGGTGCGCGGGGCAGTCGGGGAGGGGGCTGGGGGGAAGGCAGGGTGGAGGAAGGAAAGGAAGGATTGAAGGCAGGTTTGGGGAAGGAGGCGGAACGTGTGGAGCGGGGAGGGGAGCAGGGAAAGGGGGCGCGGGGGAACCCGGCTGGGGAGGGAAGGAACAGGGACAGGATAGAGGAACAGGGTAGGGGTCAGTAGGGGAATAGAAAGGGAGGAAAGGGAAAGGGGTGTAGGGGGGGCCGCCCGGGGGGGAGGGAGGGGAGGGCTAGGGGGGAGAGGGAGGGGGGGGGTTTGGGGGGGGGAGGGTGTAGGGGGTGGGGGAGGGGAGGAAGGGAGGGTACACAGGAGAGGTATAGAGAAAAAGAAACGCAAAAGAACAGAAACACAGAAGCAAAGAAATATAGAGAAAAAGAGATAAAGGGGCCCGCCCGGCCGCAACCTCCCGCCCCGAGCGCCCAGCGTCAAATGGCTCTGCCCGGCCCTCCCTGCCGCTTAAATCCCCCCGGCCCCGCCCCGCGCAGGCGCGCTGGGGCCCCGCGCACCTGTGCGCGCACCTGTGCTGGCCCCGCCCCCGGCCCCGCCCCCCCGCCCCCCGCCCATAAATGGCGGCGGATCCGCGCCCGCCTCACATTCTGCGGGAGATGCTCGGCCGGGCTGCGGCGGGACCGGCGCTCGGAGCGCCGTGCGGAGATCGGATCGGGGCTGCTCCCGGCGCTGCGCGGCGCCCGACGGGCTCAGGTGCGACCGGGACTGGGATCCGGGCCCGGGGATTTGGGCCCCGGTCCCGCCGGTGGCTGCTGTGGGAGCCGGGCAGCGCCGCTCCTTCCTCGGCGGGCAGGGTGGGGGTGCCGGGGCCGGAGGATCGGGGCGGGATCGGGGCTGGGATCGGGACCGGCACCGCCGCTCCGCCGGGGCCGCCGCTCCCGCTCCGCCTGCGCCCGGTGCGGGGCTGCAGGAGCCCGGAGCCCCCGGAGGGCAGAGAGCACCTCCGGCCCTTGGCTCGGCAGGGCAGGAGCTGCCGTGCCCGGCCCGTGGCTCGCAGCGTGACCAACGCACGGCCCGGCACGGGCACCGGGGCACCGGACAGCGCTGGCACGGACGCGGCTCAAGGGCTGCCCGTGGCTCCTCGGCCGGGGGCTGCTCCCCACAGGCGCGCAGGGATGCTTCAGCCCGGACAGACGGCACCGACAGCCCGGAGGAACCCCAGGGAACGGCTGGCATCACCTGGGAACGGAGGCACGGCCGTTTGCAGAGGGGCTCTGACAGCAATCCCCGTTTCTGACCTCCCCGAGCTCCCACACAGCTGCCAGGTATGTCCCAGCCACCCCAAATCTCCTCCCTCTTTTCCAGCCTGAGGCCATCATCCACCAGCAGCGTTTGTGATTTATTAAAAAAATATGGATATTGATCTAGTATCGAAATCCTAATGTGACGGACAAAAACTCTCTAACAGTTTAAAGTTAGCAAGTGTGTGTTTATTCGACGCCGGGCAGCGTGCGGGATCGCTCCCAAATACACACCGCCCCTTCCAGGTGATTACAGAGTCTTTTTATCCATACAAGTATTGAATACACAAAATACAAATACATATTCATAATTTTGGTACATCCCATTCCCCGCTTCGTATGCTAATCACTCCAAAAGCTATTCAGCATGCGTAGTTTGTCCTTTGAAATGGGTCGGTGGTCCCTTTCATGGGGAGGGGTCCCAAAATGAGGAAGTAAATGACATCTTCCTCCTTCTGACCTTTCTACCTTTTCAATGCAAGTATGACAAATGAACTCTTGGTAGAACTCCCATTCCTTGTCTTCAATTGGTTTCAGAACAGAGGAGGCCCACAATTGTCTTATGTTCCTAAAAGCTATTTATCAGTTTCTATATTCTTCATTATAAACCCAGCTAACTAAACATTGTGCTGACAAGCAATTAATTATTAGTTAACTACTAACTCCTAACTTCATCAAGGCCTACTCATTTATTATTCTTATTTTAATTAATTCTAGTAAGACGTATTTCTCTTAGCTCCTCAAAATCTCTAAATGCCTTAAAGTTTACGTTTCATTTGAGCCAAGGCAATCTTCCCTCACAGATACTAAATGCCAAGCCACAGCCTCGGAGATGCCTTAAAATCAGAGGTTCGAGTGCGATGATGTCTGGAGATTTCCAGGGAGCCAGCTGGAGGTGCAGAAGTGATGGAAAACTCTCACAGGTGGGTCCCACTGGTGGTGTGCTGCAGGCAGGGATGTGCATCCCTTTCCTGAGGGAAAAGGACATGCAGAGGCCGCTGCTGAGGCTCTGAAAGGAGCGGAGCTTCTGCAGGACAGATGTTCTGCCTCAGCACAGGCCGGGAGCGCATCCAGGCACCGCCTTGTCCTGCTTTAAAACATCAGCTGGAGCCTGAGCTCCGGGGGGTGAAATCAGCTGAGTTCCAGGGAATTCTGTCAAGTGACTCCAGACACAGCCCTGGGCTGGGGGATGAGGGTTTTAAATAGCAAGTTCTATAGAATAGAGACCTGTCCTTGTCCTGATCCCACTGAGCTTCCCTGGAACCTCTGCTGGTTCCTGACACAGCTGGTGCTAAAGTGGCAGCTCTGCATGGGAATTTCCACTCTCCACGAGGCACTGTCAGGTTATTCCAGCAGGAATTCAGCAGGGAACCTGGGGCTGTGGGCATAATTCATCTGTACTAGCAAAGCTGATACTTAACCCCAAATCCAGGCACCACGCAGAGAACAATCTTTGTGCTAAATCCCCTGGGTGGGGAAGTTTCAGCAGCCAAATGTATGGAATTATCTAAATCCCAGCAGCCGGCATCCCCCAGAGGGACAATCCAAGTGCCAGGGTGGGAGCCCTTGTCCTTCCCCTGCTGCTGGTGGGACAAATTCCCCTCGGCACAGCTGGCTGGGCGGGAGCTGAGAGCAGGAGGGGCGGGAGCAGGGATGGGAGATGAGGCAGCTGGAATGTCACCTGGAGCAGCTGAACACGTTCTGTCCCTGCAGCAGCCAGGAGCCAAAGCAGATCCCTCCTGGCCGGGCTGGAGGGCAGCTGCTGCATCTGCTCTGGGGGAAAACTCCTTGCCCCTGCCAGGAGAGCTGACTCTGCTTTTCCTCCAGCTCCTGAGCAGTGTCAGGGCCACAGGGAGGGAGTTCAATCCCAAAAAATCCCCACAGCCCCCAGAGTGAATGATCCAGGCAGAAAAAATCAGCATTGAGATAAAAAACTTAAAGCTCTGTCAAAAAGGCTGTGACAACATTGCAATGGGATTCCCAAGAACCTTCTGGTTTGCTCTCGGAATGCTCTTGGTTCTCTTTCATGTGTTTTTAATCTCTCAACGGGCAGCTTGAAGAATTTATTCTGGGACTTAGAGGTTGAGCAGGGTGGGCTCTGGATTGACTTTCGCCTCTGGTGCCACTTTGTGCGAACACAACTTGGCCAGGCTGGGTGAACTCATGGCCTCAGCTTTCCCCTCCAAAATGTCCCTCACTTATTTCCCTGCGGGTGAGCTGGGATTTGGCCCCAGACTGTCACTCCTCACCTCCCCGTGCCCGCACAGTGTCCGTTCTGTTCCCCACAGAGCCCTGGGGACACCAGGGGGTCCCTTTGCCTTCTCCCGCCCCTTTCCAGCCCGAGGCTCCTCTGCCCTTGTCCCACACAGCACAGGGGCACAAAAGGGGAAAGGCTCCAGAAAACATTTCTGCAATTAACCAGCAATTATTTCAATTCCCCAGTGAGAAGAACGTGAACTCACAGCCACCGAGGCCTGACAGGTTCCTGCAGTGAGAGCTCAGCGCTTGTCTGCAGAGGTGAGTGCAGCATCTGAAAGGAAAAAAACACAGGGGAAAAATGTGATTTATTTTGCTTCAAAGTTATTTCAAGTTCTTAAAGCCCAACCAACTTTTCTCTTGATTTTGGTCGGGTGAAACAGGAGCAGTGGGCAGGGGTCGTGCCATTGATGCGGACGTGCCTGATGCTTGCTGGGGCAGAAAAAGTAGATTGAGCTCACCTTATGTCAAGCAGTTATTAAAAAAGATTTATAGCTCTTTAAACATAGCACCCTTTAATTACCATAATGTTTCTTCCATGAGTTTAACTAATTCTCAGTGTATTTTACAAAACTTAAAATAACACCTCCTCCCCATAAAACAGACTCATCAAGCATTAGACAAAAAGTCCTAGTTCCAGTCTCACGCTCCCACATCTAACCAAAGGAGACCTTCCCCACAACCAAACAAAAAATCAAAATAACGTACCATACAACTCAGCTGTATCCAAAAACCCTCACCTTTATTTCCTCCAAACGCCAAATACTCTTCAAATTCTAAATCAAAAACTCTTAGAAAAACAACAAAAACCATCAAAACATACTTCAAAAATAGAAAAGCC
Organism: Taeniopygia guttata; assembly: GCF_048771995.1. Classification (NCBI taxonomy): domain Eukaryota; kingdom Metazoa; phylum Chordata; class Aves; order Passeriformes; family Estrildidae; genus Taeniopygia; species Taeniopygia guttata. The sequence continues at coordinate 1,845,587 of NC_133063.1, read as the reverse complement.
TAACCATATAAATATTTTTTCAAAGCCCACAAAAAATATAAAACAATCTAATCAATATCCTGCATTTAAAAAAACCCCACTATACAAATTAGCACCATTTGAAATGTAACATAAATAAAAATATTTTCCTAAGAAACATATCTCCCAATAAATAAAACCACCCTGTAAAGATATAAGTAATAATCATAACTCAACCAACTAAAATTTCTTTAAAACCAAAAGACTTAAAAAACCTTCAATATTTATAAATAATAACATTCAATATGTTAAGTGTTAATAAAATCAAATAAAATTAAATGTCAATACATTTAAATAAATACATTAAGTTTCTTTTTATCTATTAAAATTAAGTTTATTATTCCTTACTATCAAAATTCCTTCAGTCTAAATTTAAATCTTATTTAATATAACTTATCCTAAATTTTATCAAAGATCATTTCTCTAAACTATACAGTATATGGTTAATTTTCTTAAAAATTAAAACAACTCCAATGAAAACAACTAAAAGAAAACACTAACAAACACCTATTCAGAAGTAAAAAAAATACAGTGTATTATATGATCACTTTCATCAAAAATTCTGCTCTTCATTACAATCTCTACTCTTTTTATCTTTTATAAGTAACACCAAAAAATAGCAATTACTATTCATATCACACTATTTAAAAATTTTACTCTATTTCCTTAATATATAACTATTTTTTAAAAGTTATCCTAACTTCTTCAAACACATACTACTAATATACTAATTATATAATATAAATATATTCATTTTTATAATAAACAATATTTATTAAATATGATTATAATTACAACCAACTTTCATATACTTTATCTCTTTATATAATGATCTAAAAACACATAAAATTTCTAATTCCTACTTTTTTATTCTCAATTTATACCGCTCTTACACCAAGTTAACTCTCTAACTAATCTCTACACTAACTCTATAATTTAACCTAATGTTATCTCATAATTTTAAATATTTTTCAAGATTAAAAAAAAGATATTTCATTAAAAACCTCCTCCAAACTGTTAATCTTATCAGTTTCCTCAGTTATTATTACAAAATCACTTCAATATAAAATCCAACTACAACATTAATTTCTTTTTCTAAGTTTCACACTAAGTAATGACTCTCTCCTACATTTCCTGCACCTTCACACTCTCAATATCCAAATCCAAACTCACAATCCTGTCCATAACCACTTTCAAATCCTTAAAAAAAAAGGTTACTATATTCAAAGCATATCTATTCTAAAAAACTTCTAAAAAAATCCAATTATTACATAATGTAATTAATCTTTAATCCTAACATTTTTACTCTTAACTACTACTTTTAAAAACATTAGATAAAAATATAGTAAGTAACATTCACCAATTAAAATTTAAACTATAACCTAACCCTAACTCTACCTAAATAAAATAATTAACAACAAACCCAAATATTTTCTACGTCAAAAATAAATTAAAATAATTTTAACTTAACAATTTAACTTTATCAATATAACAAATAAACTTATTTTTAAAATAAACTTAAAAAATCATTATCCACACATAAATATTTAACTTACCACTAATTTAACATTTATCAACTGTTATAAACTCTAAAATAATGTACAATCTTTTAATACTTACTAATTATATCATTTCACCTATGTTACTAAATATAGATATTTAGTAACATAGGTTACTATGTTACTAAATATGTAAATACAAGTAAATATGTAAATACAAGTAAATTACACAAGAATTGCAACTTACACCTAACATCTTGTACTACACCCACCAAAATATATAAACTTTAAGTTTCTTTATAAATGTAAAAATCAATATTATAAAAATCTTATTTAATAACTTACCAATTATAAAATTCTATCAAATATTATACCTCTACTCTATTTACTTTATTTACTTTTAATTATATCACTTTACCAATTAACCAATGTAAAACAAACGTTTAAGTAACTTTAACTGAAGTTTCAAGTTTACATACTTTGTATTTATCTAGCACTACTCAAAAAATCCATTCTTGACTTACTTACCTAATATACCAATAAAAAACATTACAAATCACCCATATAATTAAAAAGCCCTTATATAAAAATAGTTAACAATTTAAAACAAAAAAGTCATTTATCCATCAATAGTAACCAAAATAGAAAAGTAATTTTAAGCCTTGAAACTTAAAAATGGTAGCATCACTTTTTATACCACCTATTACTTCAACAACAACGCTAAAACAATTAAATCAGTTAAAATATTATCTAAATAAACAATCTAATTCTACATCCCCTTACAATAAATAACATTTTAAAAAATATAAAAATATTAAATATGCAGTTTAAAAAAAAACCAACAATAAATTTTCTTTTATTAACACACAAATATAAATATAAAAATTTAATAAAATGTATAAACATATCTATTCACACAAAATCTACTTATAAAAATGTACAACTTTAAGAAATATCAAAAATAAGAATAACTAATAAAAGATAACAATAAATAAAATTTAACACCATAATTTAAAAATCTTATGCCAAAATTATACATTTTAATTATATTATTATAATAATACTAATGATAACACCTTCTGTATGTTAATTTATGCAACAAATGCTTAACAAATCCATTATTAAAATTTTTTTTTTCATACAGAGAGAGAGGGGAGACGTGGGAATGGGAAAACCAGAAACTCCCACAGACACTGAAAGATTTGATCTGCAGCCTCGGGAGAAGCTGGGATTGATGTACCAATACAAGACACGGGCATTACGCAGGAAAAGAATAAAACAACATAAAATAACTTCTGTTTCTGTGGCTGTCAGTAGGAGCCTGCCCCGAGTGAGTGAGAGAGGAAACTGTGTGGGCACGATGGGGAAGGGTTTGCAGGGCAGGGCTGGGGCTGTGTGCGCTACACTGAGAGCTGACAAGTTCCAACAGAAGGCATTGAACAAAAGTACCTTCAGTGCGGCAGAACTGAGCAGAAGTGCTGGGTTCCAAAAGCCAAATAAACCCCGGGGTTAGAAAGTTCTGGCCTGCCTTGGAACAAAGAACTTGTGGCTGCTCCTGAGCCGCAGCAGCTGCTCGCTCTGCAAACCCTCACGCTCCCAGGCGGGTGCTCACCTGAGCACTGAGCGCTCCCGGCCCAAGAGCAGTCCCATCCCTTCCTTGCTAACAGCACAGGGAGAAAAAATGAAAAAAGATCACTCTGGCCAGCAGGGCTCTCTCTCTCTGCGTGGGTTAGGGGCAGGGCCCTGCAGGGAGCAGGGCGCTCCAGCACCGACAGCCCGAATCCAGAGCAGATCCACGGGGGAGCAGCGGGCTGGGGACAGCTGGGGACAGCAATGAGCAGAGCCCATCAGCCTCCCTCTGGGGCTGGGACTGCATTTAGCACACAGCTCATACCAGCTGTGGCACTTACACACCTCAGACTCCTTACCACAAACCAGTTCTGGTCTAGCTCTCAGGGTGACCTGCACCTCCTCCCCAAAACCCACAGGAATTAGAATTTCCTGCTGGTTTTACAAATTTCACGGCAGCTTTGCAAATGCAAATCCCAGCAGGTCCCTGCTTTCCAGAGCACCCATCCTCAGCCATCTCCACTTCCCTGGAAAACCTGCTCCAGCCCCGGGCTGTACCAAGGTGAGCACAAGTCTGGAGAGGTCAGAACCCTCACCTGGACTGCTGCACTCGGAGTGAGGTCCAGCTACAAATGGAATTCCAGAAACAGCCTCCAAAATGTTCCATAATCACACCTTTAAAATGGCTCCACAGGGCAACAGCTCCAGTGCCAGAGCAGCACCTGCACGAGTCCTTGTGCCAGCCCTGGCTCCCTGAAAAACACAATAAACCACCATCACACAGGCTTTGTTTGCAGAATTCCTGATCCAAACCCTCACCTTTCCTGCCCAGCACTGAAGGAAATCTGACACGGTATTCACAGGTAACCTTTGCTGAGAGCAGCCATCACCCCAGTCCTCCAGCCTGGGCAAGGTTTTGCAGTGAATGGACCCAACTTCTAACCCTGAACCTAAATTTCTGTCAGGTTTTGTTGGAAAGATACTGGAGAGAAAATCATACAACAGATTTAAAACATTGCACGAGGAATAACCGGCCCAGACAAAACCAAACCAGCCCATCTCTGCTCCACCCCATTTCTCCCAGTTTTGGGAGAAATACTGATATAATTTGCAAATACTCTCCTTCCCTGCTGCACTATCCTTCACTGCACGTCCCTGGAGAGGATTTACTCCATTTTCTGTGCCCAGCAGCACCTCTGCAGCCCAAATCCCACTCCTCGCAGACACAGCCTGAGCAGAGCTCAGGCAGTGTTCCCAGCAGCGGATGCAATTCCGAGTTCCCTGGATTGCTCACGGGGCACTCGCAGCAATCTCCCCTCAGCCCAGACTCTGTGCTCAGAGGGAAGCGCAGCCCGATGGGACACAGCTCTGGCACCACATTCCCCTTGTTCCTGCTGGCCTGGAAAGCCACAGATAAACCCAGTCCCTCCGACCTTGCACCCTGAACCCCAGGAGAGCCGGAGCTGACCCCAGATCCCGGCGCCCTGCACGGCTGCGCTGACACCAGCACAGGCTGAGCGCCGCCCAGCACCCTTCCTCATTTTCCTCCCTCTGCTCCCAAATCCTGCCAGCCCTGCCCTGCAGCTCCTGCCCCAGCCCCAGCAGAGGCTGGCACCCAGCCCTGCAGCAGCTGGCAGAGCTGGGAATGCACCGAGAGCTCGGCTCCCCGGGCTCCCAGCCCCAGACCAGTCCTTGGGTGCCCGAACAATGCCCAGCCTGCCCCCCTGGGCACAGCCAAACACCACAGCTCCGTCAGCCCCAAGGAACTCTGGCATTTGCCTCTTCCCTGCTGCCCTTTCCCAGCACACAGGGGTACGGCTGGGCTGTCAGAAATGGCATTCCCGAGGCACTTAATCCCAGCAGAGAGGAAAAGGGGAACCCTGCGTCCCTCTGACTTACCCCACAGCGTGGGCAGGACCAGGAGCCCTCCAGTGCACCCCCCTGGTGCTGAAGCCTCTTGGCTCTGGCTGCTTAAACACTGAAGCTTCTGGCAAAGATGGGAGGAGCTTAATGATTTCTCCTGTCCTGAAAGAGAGGAGGAAATGAACATTAAGTCCACTGTGGAAGCCAATGGATCCCGGCTTTCACACTTCTGCTGTGATTGCTCACCAGGGGGTTTTATCCGTGAGAGGGGACACCAATTCAAATATAAAAGCATTTTTATTCCTAACTATTTCATTAAAAGGAAGCTCATTTCTCTATTGCATTCTTAGCCTAATTTTAACAGAACCATTTTTATCCATGGCCCCACTTGTCCGTCATTCAATCCTTTACCACGGGATTTATACAAAGGAAGGGACACCTGGGTGATGTGTCACAAGAAATCCCAAAGAGAAAAGTGTCCAAAACCTCACAGAGAAAGGTTTCAAGGCACTCCAGTGCACAGACAGCTGCTCATGCCTTGTCAGGCCACACCAGTTCTGTCACATCCACCTGAGCTGTGCAGGCGAGGCAAAGGCTGCCCTTCCTCCCAGGGAACACTGTCTGAGACCACAGAGAGCCATCCTGGGTGAAAGGAATGAAATGAAAATGTTTTCTGGCAGAAAATGAGTATCTGTAATCAGAACCTCTGGACAGATTTAGTAACACCACTTTCAGATGATAAATACAGGCCATGCCCATCCTTCCAGGCCAGGTGAAACCAGGAAGGAGAACTACAGGAAAAGCAGGAAGACAGAGCCCCTTATTTGGATATATATAGAATGCCCCTGGTTTGGTGGTTTGCCTTTGCTCCTAAGCTTTGGCTTCACCCCTCTCCAGAGGAGCAGGGAATTCCTCCAGGGTGAGGGGGAGTCTGGTCCCACTCCAGGATGTGTCCAGTAAAGAAGGGAAGTTCTTTAGAGTAAGTGACCAGTGTTTTTGTTACACACAAAAATCAAACCAAACAAACACTGAATTGGACTACACTGAGCTGCAACACAGAGTGTTCACAGCAGGCAGAGGCCAGAGGAGCACACAGCACCCAGAAGTACCATTTCACTTGGTTCTTCTGCTCTCATGCATTTTAATTCTGCTTTGCTTCACAGCTGCTACTCTGCCAAGGCCATTTCCATTTTCAGAAGCCTGTGTCACGTGTAGCCGAGGCTTAAACATCACAGGATCTATGTGCACTTCAGTGATCTTACACTAAGTACCTCAGAAACCAAAACAATAAATCCAAGACTTCAGCTGGGTTAAAAATACCAGAACAACAAATAAGCAAACAAAAACCCAAACCCGCCTTTCCACTAGTTTTAAAAACAGAAGTCTTTACAACCAGCATAAAATGAATGTAACATTTGGATCCAAGCAGAGGTACAATTTAAATGCCAGTATTCTGGAACTGCTAATAACTCTGCAAGTATTTACATGGGTGGATGTGTTACTGGATGGAAAGAATATAATGCACGAAAGAGAAGATTAGCTGTGTTTAGGATGGGAAGAAGATGATTAAAAAATACCTTTTGTCTGGACGCTCATGCAATCATCTTCTCTTGACCTCAGGATGGCTGCCAAAAATGGAGAGCGCTGTATGACCACCATGTGTAGTTTGGAGAGCTTGACTACGCTCTTAGTGAGGATTCTTTCATGTATAGTAACTGGATGGCAACGTTCAGGACCTTCAGAAATGTTTCATCTCTGTAACGGTACCTTTGGGAGAAGGATCACAGAGAAGTCAGACTGTAACCAAACCCAAGAAAACCCACTTGAAGCTACAAGTTGGGTAAGAAATGAGAACTTGGCAAAGAAAATTAACTTGGCAAAGAAAATGAACTTGGTGAAACCAAACCAAATTCAAATGAAAGCACTTACTTGAGCCCTGTCTTCACAAGGTCACACCAGTCATCTGGGTCCACTTCTTCAACCACACACTGTGTGCAGCAAGTAAAAACAGGTGTTGGTTTACATTTGGCACATGGAGCTTCTACAGCAATTTTTGTTCAAGGGACACACTAAGAACACGCAAGCCAAACGCTCACGTGGGATGATCTGAGGGTAACAGGGAAAAAAGCTCTTGGATACAACAATCCTAATTCCTGGCTCAAAAGAAACTTGTTGGTCTGGGAGCAGGGGCTGTATGGAATCAAAAAGCAAGCTGGGCTGTAGGTTCCAAAAACCCAGCGGCTCAATACTCTTCAAACGCCTCAAGTGCAAAAGGATTCGCAACTTGACAAGTCAAAGCGAGAGCCTGGAGCAGACTGACAGCTGCACATCCCAACAGTCCTGGGAATGCAGGTGCCAACCTCGCCAGGCTGGAAACACCCTCAGCATGGGATGGACCCTGTGAGGTGGCCCCAGGGCCTGCAGAGTCAGCCAGGTCCTACAAGGGAGTCTCAGCAAAAGCCATGAGAGCGCAAAGGCATTCACTGCCCAGGGACCTTCAGTGTTGCGTGTCACGGGGATCCCTGTTCACTGAACTCAAACCAAGGCAACAGTATACAGAGGGAGTGACCAAGTAGTGTTCTTCAAGATCAAAGTCTGATTTCTATTCCTGATCAACCAGACTTTTGCCCCAGACTTCAGATGGCATGGCAGATGGGTCTTGGCACAAGTATCTCTATCAGCTTCTTTTAAAAAAGAAGGTGATAACTTAAATTTAAAAATTAAATTAATTAATTTATAATAATTTAATTAATTAATTTTAACTTTTTTTTTTTTTAATTCCACTGGTAACCTTTGATTTCTTACTCCTAAATACCTCAAGCTCACACATTCAAAGGCGATTCGTACCAGAAAGTCATCATCAAGAACACAAAACTGCCTCGTATAAAGGATTCTCAGGACTCGGAAAAAGCTATGAAAAATCCACGGAAACCAGAATCCACAAAACAGGAAATCGAGTCCAATCTGTATTTACAAAATCTACAACTGCCCAATCACACATATGCATACAGTCCCTCTGTGGCAAAGGAGATAAGCAGTCTCACCAATAATTCCTCTAGCCTCAGCAGCATGGACCTCTCCACTTCTTGCTTGCCTTCATCTTTACTGCTGCTGTACATGGCAACTAACCCCTTTACGCAGGCTGAGAAGAGATGTCTCCTCCAGGAATGCAGCTCCTCTGAGTTTTTAAGCACCGTGGATATGGCATCTGCCACGGCCCAGCTGCAGAGAGATAGCTGCTGACTTTCTTATTAACATTTTAACTTGGTTTTGTATATCATAAAGATGTCTTGCTGCCAAAGTGCAAAGCAACAGATTCTCGGAGGAGAGGACGCTGTTAATGCTCCCATTCCTATCACACTGATTCCCAGGACAAACTGAGCCCTGGGGGAGGCACACACACACACACACACGCTGCCCACCTCTCTTCATTGCCTGCTCTCTCCGGAGCAGCAGGAAGGCAGTCCATCAGGTTGTGCAGCCCTTTGCTTCCCGGAGGTGGCAACAGCTTGGAAAGAATGTGCAGTTTCACAGTGGCCTCAGGGTCCTGAATCGCGGCACCGAGCTCCTTCCACAGGGCTTTCCTCAGGACAGGTGTGACAGCCGAGACAGCTGTGGGGAGAGCAGAAGGCACAGGTTCCTCCACCTGCAGCTGTTAAACAACACACTAAACCTAATTTTTTTCTAATCCAGCCCCAGACCACTCAATGTCTAGGAAATGATGCTACAGCAGCTGCTAATCTGTTACAGAGAAGTGCTACACAGAGGCTCACTTCTTTACCGTGCTGACAAGGCCTTATCACTGCTTGACCTCGTAGGCAGAGCTACAGCCCCATTCAGCCTGTTCCTGCCAGAACAACTGACATTTGTTTACAAAACAACAAAATCGTTATCCCGACCTAAATACACCCATAATGCCTCAACCCATTCCCAGGAGGGCGGCAGGAGGGGCGGGCGCAGCCCTGTTCCGACGCCGCTCCACCCCGGCCCGGGAGCGCCGCGACCGCCGGGCCGCCCTCGCCGCTGCCATCCTTCCCCGGCGCCGCCGCGGAGCCGCCTTCACCGCTCCCCTCTACTCACACACACCGCCCCGCTCGCCGCTCGCTGCCGCCCCGCGCCCCTCCGGGCCCCGTCTCGGTGGTTTTGGAGCCGCTCTGGCCACTTCCGCCACATCTCGGTGGTTTTGGAGCCGCTCTGGCCACTTCCGCCACATCTCGGTGGTTTTGGAGCCGCTCTGGCCCCTCCCGCCCCGTCTCGGTGGTTTTGGGGCCGCTCTGGCCGCTCCCGCCCCGTCTCGGTGGTTTCGGCCGGGCGCTGGCTGTGGGGCTGCAGTACCGCTCTGTGGCCACAAGGCGGCAGCACCGCCGCCCGCCACAGCCGGGGGCCGCCGCTCGCCCGGAGGGGAGGCAGGGGGAAAAGAGCGGCGGCGATCGATCCCCTTGGGAAAAATCCTCCGAAATAAATGTCCCAAAAAATCCCGCACAGAAACTAAAAGACCCTGCCTCGAACCAAATAACGCCGCCCCGCCCCAAAAGCCCTTTCTTTTTAACCTATGTATATTTCTACGTTGGTGTTGTTTATTTCTAGCTGTACGGCAGGGAGGCGGTGGGAACGCACGGGAGGGGACGGGACGGGCACCCAGCGCGGCAGAGGCAGGGGCCGCGCCCAGGATGGCGGCCGCTGCAGGAGCTGGGCAGAGAGAGGCGAATCTGCCGATGCCGGTCGGCGCCTGCTCCAAATCCGACCGCCCGCGGAGCCGCTGAGCCCACAGCCCGTGTGCGCGGCACGCGAGTCCGCGACACGCCACTCCCGAGACAGCGGCCGCGGGCGGCGGCTGCAGCACCGCTCTGTGTCCGCAAGCGCTGCCACCCGCCCCTCCGGAACGTCCTCTGAAGCAAATGCCCCAAAACAGCCCGCGCGGAAAAGAACGCCAACAAAAACCCCCTGCCTCTAACCCCATAAGAACCAGAAGAAAAAACCTTTTCTTTCAAACAGCATCTCAATATATTTTATTTTTGTATTTTACATATTTATATTCACATTCGGATTTATAATGCATATTGATGTATAATTGCAATTTTAATAATTTCTTACATTTATTCCTATTATATTTTATTACAATTTACATTTTTATACATTGCTTAATATATTACTTACATATTTCTATAGTTAGATTTCTATTTCTAAAAGGTTTATATTGCTTAAAATAAACCCCTGCCTCTATCCAAGTAAAAATCTTTTTAAAACCCCTTATCTTTCAATCTGCGTTTAAATTTATCTCTATTTTTCGCATTTATATTCAAATTTACATTTAAAATATAGATTGATGTATGGTGTTATTTATATTCTATCTATACGGAATACTTATTTTCATTTCTATTTTATATTTTTATATATCTCTGTATACATTGAATATATATTTCTATACTTAGAATGATATCAAAAGAAAAGGTATATTCATTTTTCTTCCATTAAAACCCTGCCTCTAACCAAATAAAAACCAAAAAAAGCCCTTTCTTTAAACGATACTTGAATATTTACATGTTTTTTTCATCATTATAGTCACATTTGCATTTCTACTTTATAGTGATTGTTTATAAATATATATCATATATATTAAGGTAGCAAGATAGACAAATTATTATTTATATTATACTTCATAGATACTGCTAATATTGATTTTTACTTACCTTTGAATTTTTTATATTGATCTTAAGGTATTTACGATGTATTTCTATACACAGATTTCTAATTTTATTTTATTTATATTTATAGATTTTATAAAAAACCCCCTACCTACTACCAAATACAAAATAAAAATCCCCTTTATTTTAAACTATATTTAAATATTTCTACCTTTCTATTTTTGATTTTTACAAGTTGTTATATATTCGATTACAATATATTGAGGTACCGTATTTCGATATATAATATTTAGGACATAGAATGTGTTAAAATAGGACATACACAGTAAAATATGCATTATGTACTGTATTGATTTCTATTATTTAGTAATTTTTATATTTATATATCCACATGTATTAATTATACGTCTCAATATGGATATTTTATATGGATTTTATTTATATTTATAATCTATATTTATCTGTATTTATATAAACAAAATCCTATATATCAAACAATATAATACCTAATAGTAGTGGATAACATTATTCATGTTACATGTTTTATTCATATGTTTTCCATTTATATTTAAAATTGAAGTTTTATATTCCCATTTTCATATTTATGCATGTGTTTTGTTTCATTAGAGTTACAGTTAGAACTCTGCAGTTATAATCCAATTCCTAAAAATAAAATGCCATAACAAACAGCATCGAATAACCAAGAATACCATCCAAAAAATTCAGAAAGGCTCCACCAGCCAACCAACTACCAGCAAAAAAAAACCCACTACGCTCCTTTCACTAACAGTTCTTATCACATAACAAAAATGGAACATTAATTAAAAAAACCCACCTATAAAAACCCACACAAAACAAAAAAAAACACTAAAAAGAAAAAAAACTCTTCAACTAACCTCTTATACTCCAAACCATACAACAGATCCCAAATGTTTCTAAAAAAAACCCAAACAATACCCTACCACTACACTAACTCATCAAGAGAACCCAATACTCTAAAAAATTAACTAAACTCCCCCCAAATAATTACAGATATAAAAAAAATCGAAACCATGAAGAAACAAAAAACTCACCACCCAAATAAAATACCTAGCTATAAAGATCCACCATAGAAATACCCATGTTCCCAAAAATCAAACTAATAAAAACCAACAAATACATCCAACTACAAAAAAAATATATATTCACAACAACAAAATA